>NW_028263375.1:32920559-33220559 GCF_051168715.1 Poecilia mexicana
CTTGAGTTGAGTTAAAACTCAAGTTAAAATGTTAAGTCTTAACATTTTAACTCAACAACCTCTGCCTAACCTCTGCCCAACCTCAAGTTGGGTAATCCCAAGGTCTTCTTAAAAGGTAGAGTCTTTGAGAACGCTTCTTAAAAATATAGTCAGTGCTTTCAGTAAAGTTGAGCTGACTGTCCAGGAATGACTCGAGGTATTTAAAATTTGCCACAGTTTCAACAGGTTGGCCATCAAGTGAAACTGTAATCACTTTCAGTTCTTGTTTATCTAATTTAATTAGCTCTACTTCCTTAAGAAAATGAAAAGGTATGTTCTTTTGTGAGGGAATTTGTCTTTTACTGTTCTGGTAATGCCAGAATTAATAATAAGTAATTAAAGATATTGTGGTATTCTGATTTAGTAATTATATTGGTTGTGTTACCACCCCCACGCCACTAGAGGCGGTCGCAAACCCGAAAAGATGCGACTAAGGAGCAGATTTAGAAGTACACCAAAAGCTACAGAATTTGCTAAAAATTGTGAGCTGCCGTGAAGTAAATAAAAAAGAGAAGTTCAAATACATTCTGAGAGTGAAACTCCTTCCTGAAGGTGAAAATATATCACAGATTTCAAAAGAAAATAAAAACGGAAGTATAGGAAATAGCGTCCCCTTCACTTCCAGATTGCAATGGTCCCATTTCCAAATAAGGTATGAGACTGACAGTGGTCCGCCCTCTGTTTGGGCGAGCCGGAAGGGAGCGGTCGGAGGACGCCGAGTGGAGAGGTTTTTTGAAGCCACGTATGATTGTGGTAGCACGAAGACAGAAAGTTTGGAACTGAACTTTTGGTGATAAATGTGACTTAATTCAGAACATGGCAACGCTGGATTTAGAAAGAAGTGACTATAATAGTGACGAGGAAGGAAGGGGTGGTCAAATGAAGAAAAAGAGTGGGAAAAGGCGGGGAAGGGTGGTAAGAAGCAGCAAGCTGCTGAAAGAAAGAGGAAAAAGGGAGATGAGGAAAGTACTGAAGACACAGATAGTGAAGGCATTGAGGAAAAAGCAGAAGAATCAAAACATCAAAATCTGAACATTATAATAAGATTTGATGAAGGAGAAGGAGCTAAGAAGATTGATTTACTTAAGTTAACAAAAGCACAAAAAGCACATATACGAGAAATTAAACATGCTAAAATACTGAGAGATGGAAATCTTTTGATTGGATGTAATTCGGAAGGTCAGGATGAAAAGGCAATAAAACTTGGGTGGGTGTGTAAAGTCAAAGTCAGAACAGTTGTTAAAGTGGGTGAAAAAAGAAATAATGAAAGCAAAGGAATTATCACAGGGATGCATTTAAGTGTAAACATGAAAAACTTAGTTGGGAATTTGAAAGAAAGTAATAAGGAAATAAAAAGAGCACCAAGATTGACAAGGGGTCCAGAGAAAGTTGAAACAGAAACTGTGTAGGTGGAGTTTGAAACAAAAGAAGTGCCAAAGGAGGTTTTCTTTGGTTTGATAAGATTTAGTGTGTTTTTTAGATAGTAATAATCTTGTATGTTTGAATAATGGTAAGAAGACAAGAATTTATATTAATTCAGGTAAGGAATCTGTATTGGATTTAACATTTGTTTCAAGTTGTTTAGCTCCATTATGTGATTGGCAAGTTAAAAATAAGTCTTTTGGTAGTGATCATTACATTATAACCAGCAATATAATGATGGGTCAGGTGCAGAGTCCTGAAATGATAGGAACAATAGATCCTAGTTTATGTTTAGAAGATATTAGAAAAGCTCAGATTAATAAGGAAACTGTTGTTGCTGTGTTTTTTGATGTAGAAAAAGCATATGATATGTTATGGAGGGAAGGGTTAATTATTAAATTACATCAGATAGGTATTAGGAGGTAATATGTTTAATTGGATAGGGGATTTTTTATTTGATAGAAATATTCAAGTCAAAATAGGATCTCATGTTTCACAATCATGTAAAATAGAAAATGGAACTCCTCAAGGAAGTGTGGTAAGTCCAACATTATTCTCAGTTATGATTAATGATATTTTTAAAGAATTATCTTAGTTTTGGCAAGTCACTTTTTGCTGATGATGAAGCATTATGGAAAAGGGTAAGAAATGTAGAACATCTTATTTTAAAACTTCAGGAAGGTATAGATAAAATGGGTAAGTGGGGGGTAGAATGGGGCTTTAAAATTTCAATTGAAAAGACAAAAGTAATGTTTTTTACAAATAAAAAAATTGGGGTTGATAAAAAGTTGTATTTATATGGGAAAGAGTTAGAAAGGGTTGACTGTTTTCGTATTTTGGGAGTAGATTTTGAATAGAAACTAACTTGGGAAAATCACATAGAACATATTATGGAGAAAAGTAAAAAGGTTCTTAACATTATGAGGTGTTTAGTAGGGTGACATGGGGTACAAGCTTTGAATCACTTAAAAATATTTATGTGTCACTAATTCAATCAAGAATAGATTATGGGAGTGTGGTTCAGCAGCTAAAACTAGGTTAAAAAAGTTAGATGTTATCCAAGCCAGAGCATTGAGAATTTGTTTAGAGGCAGTTAAATCAATGCCAGTATGTGCTTTACAAGTAGAATCAGGAGAGACGCCATTATGCATCAGAAGATATCAGCTAATGGTTAATTATTGGATAAATTCAAAAGGACATAATGAAGATCACCCAGTTAAGAAAGTATTAGAAAATTGTTGGGAAAGAAGAAAGAAACAAATTAACAGTTTTGGGTGGGTTGGGAATAACGGAGCAAAAATATTTAATAAAGAATTTAGTCCAACAGTATTGTGGCCATTGAGACCTACATGGACATGGAAATATATTAATGTAGATAGATCACTATCAAATATTAAGAAAAGAAATACAATAGATATTTGCCAAGAATTTTATAATCAAATACAGAATAAATATAATGATTATTTGCAAATGTATACTGATGGTTCGAAAGACCCCAAAAATGAAGCAACAAGTATAGCAGTAGTGATTCCTGAATTAAAGATTAATATTTCAAAAAGAACATCTAATTATTTGAGTATATATGCAGTAGAATTATGTGCTATTTTATTAGCTTTAGAATGGGTGGAGGATACTAATATAAATAAAATAATAGTTTTTAGTGATTCATTATCTGCATTGTTGAGTATTGAAAAGGGACGCACAAATAATCCTCAAAATATATTATATGAGATTATGGCTGTTCATCATAGGATACGTGAACAAAATAAAAATGTAATATTATTCTGGACTCCTGCTCATGTAGGTGTTTTGGGCAATGAAAGAGCAGATAAGTTGGCTAAGGAGGCAATTAAAAAAGAAGATATTGAAATGCCAATAAAGTTATCTAAATCTGAAGGCAAAAGTATAGTTTGGAGAGAAAGCAAGAAGATATGGAAAATTAGATGGGATAATGAAATAAATGGAAGACATTTATATAGGATACAAAATACAGTTGATGTAGTAAGGTTCAGAGGAATAAACAGGAGGGAGGAGATAATTATAAATAGAATAAGAACCAGGCAGTTTCTTAAATGGAACTCTTTTTAAGATGGGAAAACATCTTACTGGTTTATGTAGTTGGTGTGATACTGTAGAAACGGTGGATCATGTTTTGATTAGTTGTAGAAAATATGCAAATCAAAGAAGATTAAAAACGGAATTCGGTGTTAGTAGGGAATTGAAATTTGAGAATGTGATCGATCAGTTAAATAGTATTGAGGGGAAAAAGAAGATTTTTCTTTTTTTTTAAATACTGGGATCTTTGAGAATTTGAGGTATAAATATAGAGGTATAGATCCAATAGATGGCAGTAGTGCAACACTAATGGATGCAAGCTGCCGCTAAAACCTAAAGAAGAAGAAGAAAAAGTCGTCCGTCGCAGCCCCTTTCTGTTTGCTGCAGCGAGGTCCTTCTCCAAATGGAACCTGTTGAGACGCTTTACCAAGGTTGAGAAAGAGTCACACGCTGTTAGACAAAGGGCCCATAGTAAAGAGTTACATTTTTGATTCTGTTAGACACTGAGGTCCATTTCTCAGAGAAACAGAAACTTATCAGGGACACATAGACATAGTGTTATTTCAGGGAGTGTCTTCAGTCCAAATAATCAGCTACCCTCCTCCTTCTCCTCAGATGCTGCACAGACTTTTTATAGAAACTCTTCTCGAATGTAATGATAAAGCGTCTCCTTTCAGCGCTGAAAGTTAATAAAATAAGTAAAGTCTGAATCCTTTTCTTGGCTGATTTTATGCTCCGTGTGTCAATACAAATTATGATTCATCGATTAGGATTTTCATTCTCAACAAACCCCATAGTGCAGGGGTGTCCAAAGTCGGTCCTCGAGGGCCGGCATCCTGCATGTTTTAATTCTCTCCCTAGTGGTAGTAACAACCTCTTCAGCAAGTCAATGTTCTCCTTAGGCCTTCTAACAAGCTATCATTTGATGCAGGTGTGCTGAACCAGGAAGAGAACTAAAACATGCAGGATGCTGGCTCTCGAGGACTGACTTTGGACACCCCTGCCATAGTGTCAAGGATAGACTTGGCTTTGGATGAACTGATAATTTTGTGCAGAATGAGCGGGGCATGGACTTAGTAAGTAGAGGTAAAAGTAGAGGTTATAAGTAGAGGTAAAAATTTGTTTGTTTAGTTTATTAATTAAATGTGCGTTTTGTGAGCTAAAGTTTGTATGTGTAAAGAATACAGAAAAGAAACATAACTCGCAAACTGCTGTGTTAGACTAGCTAATAGCAGTAGTAGCTACATTCTACCACAGCAGTTACTTACTAATAATCGCAAAATAAACATTAAGCCATACTATGGCAACAGACTGAATATTCTGTTCTTTGTGTGGGAAATATTTGAGTGTTTTTTGGTGTTGTTATGTTATGGCAAAGAGTCTGCGTGTAGTTTGATTGATACAGAGAGCGAGAAAGAAGTGGTTTGAGTTATACTTAGGTTTTTCCCTTTGCTGTGGAGCACAGCACGAAATTAATAATACCTACATTTCCTAGTTTAATTGAGTTAACGGAATTATTCTATCGTGGCAGCAGCTATGATGGTATGTAAAAGAATAGTCTCTTTGCCCTCCAGCGTTGTGCACAAAATTTCCGTATGTAAACAATAACAAGCAGGAGGTCTATATTTATAAATCTAATTATGATTAAGTCAGTGCCTCACCAGCTATGAACCTCACCCCACGTCACTGCACATAGTGAACACAAACATTTCAGTTTCATTGACAAAAAAATACCAACTTATCTTATCTGGATGGAATATAAAACCAAGAACAGAACCCGTAGTATAGTTTGAGACGTAAAAATGGAAACGAAATTTCTTAATATAATGGCACCGTCTTTGTACCAAATAAAGAATTCTGGTCTGGCTGATCTTTGAAAATAAAGGCTAATTTTAGTATTTAACTTAACAATGGCTGCGTGAATTGCATATTAAAATGATCAGCCAGTCCAAAATTATTTATTCGGGATAAACTCATGGTCACGACCAAAGGTAAGGGTTGGAATGAAGAGCAGTGATTTGGCCCAGCTTTTTTTCACCCCATAAAAACACCACAGTTCCAATATTACCACATGTTAGACTTTCTAGAAATCTCCCCAGCCATCCTGACATCACTCATGAACAAGATCCTTAAAAATGTTTCATTTGGGGCACAGACTGACCTCATCAGGGATGAAGCAGTCCACCTTCTACTGGATGAAAATCATGATCTCAAACTTGAGTAGTGAATAATTCGTATTTCAGCTCTAAAGATAAAAGTGGGACTCACTGCAATAGCATACATGGTGATGTTTTCTTTCTTGCTTTGATTGACAACTTCCATCATCTGAGGACTGTCATGTGATTCACCATCTGTGATAACAATCATCACCTTCTGTGCTCCTGGCCTGCCACCACGCTGGAATGCCTCCAACCTGCGGTGAAGTGGAGAAATCTTTCATAGCTATAGTATATCCTAATATTGAATTATTGATTGATTCATTGATTGATTCATTCATCTTCTAGTTCCAACTAGTTTCCTTATGTGATCTTCAGCTTAAGAAATATTGTAAACAAGAGATATTTGTCAAACGTTGCACTTTGAAAAATATCTAATATTTGCTATATTTTGATTGACCAATTAAATTCAATTAACATGCTACATAATGTCAGAATGTGCTGACATTATGTGTGACTTAACTGTTCAGACATAAGTTCCTTTGAAAAACATCAGGTGCTTATCCAATTTCAATTTAATTCAGTTCAGTTTATTTGTAAAACAAATATTGTCTTGAGGCACTTAACGAAAAATAATTGCAGTTCAATCATACATACATTACAGTTAATAAACAGTGGAGTAAGCCCCCTTAATGAAGTTAGTTCAAATAGTTTATATGTAAGGAAACCCAGCAGATGGCATTAAGTCCTGGACTTAGTGACAGTAGAAATTGCTTGCTCTCATTGACTTTACAGCAATCCCTCATACTGAGCACGCATGTAGCAACAGTGGAAAGGAAAAATTCTCCTTTTACAGGAAGGAACCTCCAATAGAACCAGAACCTGGTTTAGTATAAGAGACCATCTACCACAACCAACTGGGGCTTTGAGAAGACAGAGTAAGATAGAGAAAGTAACAATTTAACAGCAGGAGAGGGATACCACTTAAAGAAATGAAATTCAGTCATATTCCATCAAAGAACAGTAGATACATTAGTTTATAAGTTTTAAAATAACTCTTAAAATTCAGAAATGACATTGACAGGTAGTGATACATATTAATTTGATCAGCATTCTGTGATACCGTGCCACACTGATCCCCAGTGCTGTCCTGGTCTCCTCTCCACCTCGTTGGTCAATGTTCTTGGCAGCATCCAGTACATCCTCCGTTGTTTGGTATTCACCCAAACTGAACTCATGGACGACTGTGGAGCCATACTGAATAACTCCCACCTACAATCAAATCACACTTAACTGAACTGTCATTTATAACTACTCACAGTAGTTATAAAACATGCTGTCCGTTGGTTTTGGGTATACACCCAAAACCAACGGACAGCATGTTTTCCTGTTATGAATTTATCTGCTCTTAAGAACTTTTTAAACAACAAAAGTATTAATTTATACAACTAAAGCCTGAACACATGATTAAGATATATTTCAATATATGGTGTGGTGAAGTTATTATTATTTTATTTTATTTTTTATTTTTTGAAGTAGAACCTAATGTGTTTTGTCTCCGTTTCATGTCTGGGTGTGCAACAGACAAACCTGTGTCTGACCTGGGCCAATGTAGAACTTCTGCAAGATGTTCATGATAAAGTTCTGCACCTCATACCAAGGGTAAATGGAGTTGGACCCATCCAGAACAATGACAATGTCCATAAATGTTTCACACCCTAAATGATTGAAATGGACAGACAGCAAATTTCAAATTATATGTATGTAAGTGTGTGTTTGTGTGGGTGGGTGGGTGCATGTGTGTGTGTGTGTGTGTGTGTGTGTGTGTGTATGGATGCATTACTCTGTAGAGCCGGTGCAATAGTTTGGGTGAGTTTGAAGTTCCGGTTGGCTTTGGTGCAGATTCCAGTGCTGTACAGAGAACTTCCACATTCATGGGACCAGAGAGGACCACAAGTCTAGGGACACATTTATGTGCATTAAATATATATATAATTCTAAATCATATAAAATGCAAAAAAAAAAAAAAAAAAGGTGCAAAATAAGATTAAATTTATTTTAAGTTAATTAGCTTAAAAGAAATTCTAAATTTCTGACTATGATGGACATGTCTATATCGGTCCACAATATAACATCAAAATAAATTTGTGGTTGTGACAAAAAGTTCAACAACTATGAAAACATACAATGTCTTCAAAAGACATATGTTTACAAAACACACCCTCTTTTTCCTAATATCAGCTGCAAAGAAAGATGTAAACTAATAATGTAATCATTTTTTTATTTCTGCAGCAAAAACATTTGTATAATTTAGCATGATGAACACTGATAGGAACTAAACCTGACCAAATGCCAAAGGACACCATGGAGTAACCAAATTGGACAAGCATTATGTTAGCAAACCTTGATTACTACCATAGGTCTCAGAGATTTTTCTATTATGTTGGTAGCAAAACTTTTTTTCTTACTGCCTTTATTGTGTATGTTTTGAAACATGTTCGGTGTAAAAAAGTTGTTAAAAATATATTATTTAAATTAAATCAGTATGAACTCTCACCAAGCACTCTAGAAGTACATCGATAAAGTAGCTTACTTATTTAAGCAGCAAATCAGCCAATCACATTGGCAGCAACGCTTTAAAGTTAATGTGTGGTAAATAGGCCTGCCGCCATAAACGATAAATCAATTAATCGCACGATAAATTAAACCTATCGACCTCATTTTAATTATCGGCTTTATTGTCTCTTCCTGGCTTATTTCTTTCTGTTGATGACACTGAATGAAAAAAGACTCAACCCCGGTGCTCTTCACTGACCCTCCCTTCCTATTTCCTTAGTGTAATGTCCAGCGCACATTACACGAGTTGTCTGCCGACTGTCAGCCCATTTTCAAAACCTGAGAGACCACACATTAGCCGACAGAAATCCTAGGTATAACGGTTCAATCGGGTTCGTCATGCCATGTGGTGTCCAGCCACATGGGCACGAAATAATGGCTACAAGTCCAGTTAGCTAATTTTAAAATCGGGCATTAATCAATGCTTTACTAGAATCTACCTGTGATGCATGTGCCTAGAGTCAGCGTAAAATCTTGACTGAATGAAAATCTTTATAACCTATTTATGTCACGTTAACAAAGATCAGCTGAAAAGTTACCTGGTTTATCAACTGCAGTAGCAATTTGGCTCCAGTTCCTCCCCTTGTCATTTCTATATTCTTTCTCGAAATGTTGAATAAATATTAATGTTGTTTCCACATATCATCTCCAATGTCCGCTGGACTTCGGGTTGCGCCATGTCAGCTGTTTGGGATTCCCCTCGTAATTTCCCCTCAGAAAGCACGGAGGAGAATCTGCGCTTTCTGATTGGCTACTTGTCACATTCAACAGGCTGCGTTAAGCTCCCAGTCGGGGAAAAACCCCGATTTAGATCGGAGCGGCCACGACCGACGATCTACCGTAACACACCACACACTGCAGGATGATCGGTTACGAAATCACCAGCGACAATCTTGGAACGCCCAACGTTCTAAGATTATCGTAAGGGGAAAATGGGGGCAAAAGATCGTGTAGTGTGAACTATTGCGTCAGGATGTGCCCGTTTTCTCTATTTAAATCTAGTGATTACTGAAGGCCATTACAGTATACAGACTTCATAATCTGCACTCTTTTGGTTGAATGCAGTATTTATTTCCACGTTGGCTTTACGTTGTTTAGTTTTTATTCAAGTATGTTTTTTGTTAATGGAGACTGAGAATCAATTTTATTTTTGTTTTTGGTTGTTTTGTTAATTTAGTTTATTAGTTCCATTGTTATGTGTTCTCTTGAAAATACATTGTATCTATCTATGGTGGGAAATCACATGCATTATTAGTAATTTCCATTAAATCAATGTCAACTGGTCTTGAAACAATATTATCATTTATCGCAATAATTTTTTAGACAATTAATCGCTCAGCAAAATTTGTTATCGTGACAGGCCTAGTGGTGAAAGCACCTTGCTGAAGAAAACAGTAATAAAACGAAGGATGAAAGTTCCAACTGTGATATTCTTTGAGATGGACAAAACTCCAAATGTTCCAACTTGGGCCAGAACTTAAACATGTTCATTTTAGTTAACTAATCACGTGGATTTGAATTATCTCCAGTTTTAACTCAATTAATCACGTTTTTTTTTTTTACATACCAAAGTCCTAAGTTGGAACCATTTTACTGTGTTTCTGGTACACCCCTAAACACAATAAAATGTGTTTAAACAACAATCATGAATGACAAAGTCATGTTTCTTTGCTTTTATTGTGTATTTTACTAAATACACAAAACAAATGCCACTGGATAATTTCCAGTGGGCAAATTATTTTCTATGCCCACTGGAAGATGATTTTTGCTTCTAAATAAATAAATAAATCAATAAATAACAACAATCAGATTGGATGCTGAAAAACACTATTGCTGTATTCAAATGAACACAATAGTCTGAATGATCTGAATGATCAGGGGTTCCTGAAACAATTGAAAGCCGATTTGCTATAACTCTTCACACCAATTTGATGGTTGAAGAACCTAACAGCTTAAAAACAATAAATATTTTTATTATTTAACACATCTATTTATTCAAGAATTTTGCAGGAAAAAAAGGGCTTTTGAAGTGAAAATGCTGCTTATTTTAGCTATGGTTTTTTTTAATTAAAATGTGTGTGCAAATAATTATAAACCTTACAATTAATTCCCACCACCAGTTCCAACTAGGGCTGGGCAATATATCGAGTATACTCGATGTACCGCGATCATTTCAATTTACGATAGTTAAATTGGCTATATATCGCAAATTGTTGTTCAAATAATAAACTTTCGCCGTCAAATTCACTGTGAGTATGGTTTATCCGACATCCTATGAATGCATCACTAGTCCCTCCCCACTCCCAACCTGAAAATGTTCTACCAATCACGCTGCTCGGAGAAAACAAACAATATGCTCCGGCCGGGCAACAACTTCGAATGTGTAAGCTAAGCTCCACCATAGACATAATATAAGCATAGACGCCTCATGGACCGCTCCGGCGCAGGAAATACGGCGGCCATCTTGGAGCGGTATACCCTCCTACTTTGCTCAATCAAAACAGCAGAAGATGCCTCAGCACTGAGGGATATTGTTGTTCTGATCTATGGATTTTTGATGTGAGGGCTCCACAGACAACATTTCACAAGTAAGATGGACATATTATTGTGTATATATTGTGATACACTGTATTTATGTCCACCGGCGAGATACCAGCTAATATTAGCTACAGTGCTTGGTGTAATACGGGTTCAGTCCCGCTATGAAGGCTAACTGAGATTCCGTAAATCTAAAAAAATTAATTACTCTCTTAGATTATCTGACACAAGGGCCTACATTAGAAATGAAACAATATAACACATATTATAAAACTTATATTATGTGTTATAACATTCACCGGCAAAGTTTACACAGGTGGTAAAGACTATTGTTTATATTCTTTCACTCTGTCAAAAGTAAGATACATCCTAAATCTTCCGTTTTTGTTTTGAAAATTTCCTAAAGACACGATGTGAAGAAGAAGAGGGAGAAATCTATAAAGAGAGACGATTCACTGCAGCATGGATGAATCTCACATCGGATTTTGGACTCATCGGCTGAAAAACATATATATATATATATATATATATATATATATATATATATATATATATATATATATATACATATATATATATATATATATATATATATATATATATATATATATATATATATATATATATACATATATATATATATATATATATATATATATATGTGTGTATGTATATATATATATATATATATATATATATACACACACACACACATTTATATATATAATTCAGTATTAATCATTATTTATTTGTGCCATTATTAATCTTTATTTATTAGTGTTTGTATAGTTATATAAAATATGTATTGATATTACTAAATAATTTATTAAATAAATTATGAATGGGTGTGTGCTTTGTAATATACTCTTCATACATCGATATCAGAATATTCCATTCCTATTCTATTGTTATAGCCACTAAGCATATTTAAATATGATGAACTATGTATTAAAAACATACTTAAAAAATACAATTGTTTATAAATGTTGCTTTGATAGATGTTTGAATATGATTTACAGTAACAAAAAAGTGTGTTATGATCAATTAAATTCGCTGATACGTCATTGTGCCTGCTAAACACATAACGCTGAGTGGAGTGGAGTACCGCTCCAAGATGGCCGCCCTAAATCTCGTCAGCGACAATAGGCGAGAGCGGTCCATGAGGCGTCTATCCTTATGTCTATGAGCTCCACCGTTAGCCTCCATGTTTACTTCCGCAAACACTGAGCACTACTTCTTCTTTTTATGGCAGTTGGTAGAAAACTGAGAACGCTGACACTATTGTGCCCTCTACTGCGCATGCAGGACACTTTCAGGTCGTTTGCCCGTTCAGACTGCAGAAGGCATACATTTCGCATTTATTGGCAGTGTGAACAGCTCCAGCAAAAAAATCAGAATTGCCAAAATATCGGAATTGAGTCACTTCAGGCTGCAGTGTGAACGCACCCTGAGATGGTAACCGAAGAGGAGTCAGATGAACTAGTCTAGTTCCAAAGCTGTGGTAGATTAGCCACCGCTGCTATTAGCCACGCTAACACAGGGTGGCTGATTAGCTCATTTAAACAGCTGCTTTACTGATGATCTGTCAGTTTGTGAGTAGGTCGCCTTTTTTACTTTTAAGCTGAACCAAAACACCATATTTCACAGCCCATCTACACTGAAAAAAATAACTCTTTGGATTAACATAAAAAAATCATGGAAAGATTTTCCACCTGATTACTTTGCTTTATTTCAGCACTATGTAATTTTGTTACTCCGATTTAAAGGAAATGTGTTGGTTCAACTTAATTTATTAAGGTTATTCCAATTTAAAGGAAATGTGTTGGTTCAACTTAATTTATTAAGGTTATTCCAATTTAAAGGAAATGTGTTGGTTCAACTTAATTTATTAAGGTTATTCCAATTTAAAGGAAATGTGTTGGTTCAACTTAATTTATTAAGGTTATTCCAATTTAAAGGAAATGTGTTGGTTCAACTTAATTTATTAAGGTTATTCCAATTTAAAGGAAATGTGTTGGTTCAACTTAATTTTTGTGGTTGATTCAACTTATTTACTTTAGTTGGACCCAATGTAATTTAATAGAGCCAGCCTAACTAATTTTACACTGATAACTTCACACTACTTAATTAAGTTGATCCAACTCATGAAAATTAAGTTAGCTGAACAAACATGCTTCATGCTGAAAGAAAGCTATATTATAATCGTGTGGAAAATCTTTCCATGATTGAATTATGTTAAATCAAAGACATTTTCTTAAGTGCTATTAAATGAAGTGTTTTAAGACCACACTGAAAGAAGAAAGAACACTCAACAATGAGAAAAAGTACAACATGAACTGTATTTTCAAAATTGTTATCCATTTTCTTTTTACACAGCACAAAAAACAGCTGAGTTGAAAGTTGAAATAAACAACAAAAGGTCAGTTTTGTTTTTCCAGAAAAAAACTGGGCTGTGTTTAGCATAGATCAAATTCTTAACAACATAAAAAGTGTCAGTAAGTTCGCTCAACTTTGCGAACTGTAACAGTTAAAATTTAGTTTTCCATTGCGGTCTTTAGAAAAACATGTAAAGATAGATTGCTCAAGTTGTTCATCACTTCCACCCCGTCCAGGAGAATCCCAACATCCTCAATGGCATCGCCAGGCTCTGCACTCTCCGGTCGAATAACAGATTCCACAGACGGTCTCGGCCATTTGTGCACCTTGATGATGGGAACATGGGTGGGGTTTTGGGGGGGAGAGATTTCACATCTCATTAAATAAAAAAATAACTTTACACTTATTTGGCTGACTCAACAACAGCTAAGGTCCATCAAAGATCTGTCTGTGTTAATTGTGAGTCCAGTGGTAAGATTTTCCATTTAGAAAAGGTACCATATTTTCTGCACCATAAGGTGTACCTAAAAGCCTTACATTTTCACAAAAATCGTCTTATAATCCGGTGCACCTTGTGGTGCGGAAAATACGGTATATTGTCTCATATGGAAAAACATGAAGAGAAGGGATTAATCCCAAATAGGCCCCATATTCCATGGCCTGTTCTCCTCAATTGAAATGACAGTCTGAGGATCCACCACACACTGTCATTCCAAACCAGTCCTATTTATGTGCAAACAAAGCCCTGACTCTGTACACAAACCAAACATCTTATACATGAAGAACCTGTCTTATTTCCTGGATGGAGGAAATGTCATGACTATGTGTGGTAGTTATTTCCAAATAGATCAGTACTAACATCTTAGGTAAAGATCTGCATATGAAACAATGCTGTTAGAAAAAAAGGCTAAATAAAACAGGCCAAAGATCTTTTTGTGGAGTTTAACTCACCTAAAAATCCTCATTTTAAACCCACTTAACAATAACTGTAATTATATCAATCTTACTAATGATTATCCTTTTCTGTTGGAGAAATCTAAAAGCATCTCAAAAGTCAAATTAAAATTGAATGTACCCAAGTGAAAAAAAAGAAGAGTTTTAATGATCTTCTCTTACTTTAAATTTGTTGGTAATTCACAGGAAGTCCAATTAACTCCAACTATCATCACCTCTTTTGTGGACACAAAGATAAATTAACATACCATGTACTCTTTCTCCAGCTTCTCTGGATCTTCATCCAGGTATGCACACAGACCTTTTAGGATCCACTCTCGTCTGACTTCAGCCGTGTTTTCCTAAATATGCAGATCAAAAAACAATGAGAACAACCGCCAAAATCCAGCAGTATACTATAGGGTCACACACTTGAAAACTTAAATTCAAATGAATATACTGTGAAAAATCTATTTCCTCTGCCTTCTCCCAGTGCTAGAAACAACCAGTCAGTGGCAGGAGAGTTTTAGTGCTGTCAATCCCAATCTCATGTTGCTGCTCATCCTTCTTCCCCCTTGCTCTGTACTAATCTGTAGCTAGCATAGGGCTGATAGCAGCTCATATCTACTAGACAGAGAGAGACAACACTCCTTACAGTTCCACATCCCCACGCAAATAAAGACAAATAAAACAGACTTACCAAATACAAGTTCAGCTGAACCCTTATGATCGCTCTAACACTAGATTCAGTCATTTTAGATCTGGCAAAGCTTACCATTAGCCACTGCAATCTAAAACTTGATGGCCGATGACCCCCTTCACCAGTGCTTATGTAGGTGGATAACAGACAGGTGATGTTCTGAAAGAGATCAGATTTTCAAACATTAAAATATGTAATTCACCCTGAGCAGAGTTGTATCTGAACATTCAAACTTTTAGTACAAGTCTCTTGAATGGATCATGAATCAATCAATCAAATTTTATTTGTACAGCACATTTCAGCAGAAAGGCATTTCAAAGTGCTTTACATAATTAAAAACAGAAACACAGAGTCATGCAACATTTAATAAACAGTGAAACAGATAAAAAGTAAAGCCAAAAACATTAAAAACATTGAAGACATTAAAACCGCACTAAGCCTAATTTAGCTATAAGCAACACTAAACAGGTGGGTTTTAAGTTGAGATTTAAAGGCACCCAGTGTTTCAGCTGTTCTGAAACTGAATATAACCACTGGGCACATGCAAGCATGTATTGCAGAACAGTGGTGACTTGAACATGGTAGAAAGCAATAAAAATATAAAACATAAAAATCAAAACAAAAACCTCAACATTTCAAAATTAAACCGATAAACTTAAAAATTGTTTTTGAACTACAATTATTTGGGGAAAAACAAGTACAATAACAAAATACATCTTTAGAGCAGAGGAATATATGCATTTAAAAAAAAGAAAGCCTGTTCATGGACTAATAGGAATAATGGACAATCCTCTGAGTGTTTCAGCCAGAAAACAATACTAGAAATCCATAGTTAGCAGGTGGACATTTATGTGGACATTGCAAGCACATTTAAAGCTCTAACAGCAAAGGTCTCCGCAGGTTCCTCTGACTCAAATTTAATACTTTTTATTATTAATAAATTAAGAATCTGTATTACGATAGAAAGCCACAAAAGTGTGTGTGCATCCAATGTCCACTCTGCATTTACCTACATAATAACAGTACTGAAATGAAATAATAATAATAATAAAAAAACATTTAAATAGACTTATGTTTGGCCCCAGTGTTTAAAATCCACTAAACCTCAGACTTCAGAGTTTGTATGGCACCAGATGCTGAATTTACATCAGTCCAACTTTTTTCCAGGGAGTTTTAACAACCTGAGGAGGAGCAAAACTGTGACATTTATGGGGTCCGTTTTTTGTCTTGACAGCAGCTTTGTGACCCTTACACTGCTTCATGTGATGTTAGCATGATTTGAGTACATCAATTACATAGAAACGTGACCGAACATAGAAAAAAATGTTTTTTTAAAAAAGTCTGATGATTTTAATTTGCATCTTTTTATTTCGATTTTTATTTTGATTTAGACGGATGAAAATAGACTGAATCTTACCTTTTTCAAATTAAGCAGATCCAAATCAGGAATCTTCCCGCTTCTCTTGAAAGAACAGTTTGAAGTTTTCCCAGACACAAGATCTCGCGTGATCTCGCTAGCATCTCGCGTGATCTTCCATAATTTCGCTAGCATCTCGCGTGATCTTCCGTAATCTCGCCAGTGTCTCGCGTGATCTCCGGGTCTCGCTAGACCCTCTTCGGCGGGAGATTAGTCTGACTAAATTGAATCACGTTGTCTCAACTTGAATACATTTTATTAACGCTAGGTTGTTGAATTTTATGTTTATTTGACGTGATTTTGTCATATTTGCCTTTGAAACATAAAATAATTCTGTTAAACATGTTATTTTTTATAAATGCAATGACCACTTCAATTCAGTTGTGCTTTGACACAAGCATGGAGCAAGCAGGAAATGGTGCAAACGTTAGAAAAACGCTGATTAATTACCAGCTAACCATCACTTCATGTGATGTTAGCACATGTTAGCCACTGACATGAGTACATCAATTACATAGTGTGAAGGTATCACTGTTAAATAAGTTGGTTTCAACTAAATTTGCATTCATCTTAATCAAGTAAAGTCAATTTGGTCCAAAACATTGCAAATTAGTTGGTCTGGTTCTATTAAATTACATTGGGTCCAACTAAAGTAAATAAGTTGAATCAACCACAAAAGTTAAGTTGAGCCAACACATTTGCTTTAAATTGGAATAACCTTAATAAATTAAGTTGAGCCAACACATTTTCTTTAAATTGAAGTAACAGAATTACATAGTGCTGAAATAAAGCAAAGTAATCAGGTGGAAAATCTTTCCATGATTTTTTTTATGTTAATCCAAAGAGTTATTTCTTTCAGTGTACATAGCAACACTGATGTACATAGCACAATCCTGCCAGGAAAATTTAGTATTCTCTAAACTGCAGCTGGCGTTTTCCTGGCACGAAAAACAATCATCTCCCAGGGCCTCGTGTGATTTCCCATGATCTCGCGGGATCTGCCGTGATCTCGCTCGTCGCCTCCAGCACAAGATCAGTCTGACTATAATGAATCGTGTTATCTCAACATGATTCAATTTCATAAACGTTAAGTTGATGAATTTCTTGTTTGTTCAACATGATTTTATCACGTTTTTGTTTAAAACATGAAATTATTGTGTTAAAAGTACATGATATTCTTTTATTAATCTAATAACCCCCTAAGTTCATTTTTTTGAGTGTATATGTTAAGTTTGTCAAAGTCAAGCATAACTGACCTACTTCCCTCTCCCTCGCTATTTTTTTCTTAGTTAAAACTTATTTCTCACCATGTTATCTAGTCATGGTGTAGACAGTTCATAGGAAAATACTGCATCACTTTTTATATAAGCTTACATTTAAATCTAGCAGAGAAATGGGGGCAGGAACTTGCAGACATCATGCTGCAAGGGGTCTATAGTTTAAAATAACATTGGAGCTCAGTTAAGAATACCGTGATATATATCATCTATCGTGATATAGCAAAAATATATCAGGATATTAGATTTTCCTCATATCACCCAGCCCTAGTTCCAACATCTTGCTGAATCTACTTGCAAGCTGCTTCTAATGAAGTGACTGATGAGAATGAGCCCATGCCAGTAATTGTTCCAAATTGCTCCAAGCAATATCTATTGGTAGGTGTTGAAGGGACAGAAACCAAACAGTATGATAGAGTCCTCCTCCATGTCTGCTGTTGAATCCTAGCTAACATGAATTCATTTCAAACTCAGTATGTTTTTATAACTCACCACAAAGCTGCTATCCTTGGAGTTGGAGGTCAGTGTCATTCCTAGTCTCATCTTGTCCTTCCTCTCTGTCACGTTGTCCAGAGAAAGTTTTCCTGATCAGAATCAAAACAATCTAGATGTAAAAAATAAAATGTAGCACACTTGATCACTACATTCAGCTATCCTTATGTTAAGGCATTTAGGATTTTCTTTGGATTAATCAGGTCCCTTCCCTTTTTTCCACCTTGAATGGAACAAAATCGCATTTCGGACATAAGCATCATCCCAAAAAGCTCTGTAGGAAAAACAACAATTTAAAGGAGAGTGCTACCAGACAGCAAGGAAACTTTAACAAGGCCCCCTTGGTTATGCCTAGGCATAACCATTTGTTGGTAAATATGGAATTATGTTCTAATATTTGGATAAAGACAAAAAAATAACACCAAAACAAATCAAAGCAGTATCTATAAATTCATCTCTGAAATTGTCTTTTTAAACTATTACCTTACAATGATAACCAGGGGCGCTGCCAGGAATTGTGGGCCCCCTGACAAAAATTTTGTTTGGGCCCCCCTGCGCAGCTGCTGTTACAATTTTTTGAGTCTATTTGACCCATAAAAAGCATCACAATTTTAAAGTCTTGCATCTGCCTTGCTTTCTTTGGTTCAATACGGATAATTAGCACAATATTTACTGCTCATGAATTTAACATCCAACAGTCCACATCCAGTATGCAAGTAGGTTGCTTGCATTTTTTCTATTAGAAAAGATAATGAAATGTCCCTCTCCATGAGCAACAGTCAAAATCAATGTGCAAAATACACATAAAGCAATCCAGACTGCTCAAAAATGCTATGTAGTTGCACTTTATTCAAGCTCCAGTACATAACTTTAATAAAAAATATGTTTTCACCATATTTGTAAAAGCTGTCACGATGTCATAGCAGTTTGTTATGAGACAGATAATCTGTGAAAACAATCAATCTCCTCCATCTGCTTCCTGAATTACTTTTACTGGTTAAAGTAATGCACCGTTCTGACCAAAACAACCAATCAGAACTAGTAGGACGCTCTTAGCAATGTGAATTAGCCTCATTCACTCACTGCTAAATGTGCTAATGGTGGAGAAACAACTTATCATTACAAGAAACCGTTTATCTGCCGTCATTGGTAGTAGGTACCGGCAACCAATTTTTTTTCTTTATATTTTTTGTACTCTGAATGCATTTTTCTATTAAGTGCATTATCAGAAAAGAGCAGAAAAAAATTCAGCCCATTATCTCTAACGGTTTCCGAGATTTTGGGGGGTAGGTGTACCTTGCCACAAACGCACATTTGAGTAGAAAAAGATGGGGTTTTTGAAAGCTGATTACTTAAAAAATAAATAAATTTGACACTTATTTGTAATGACATCCTTTAAATATAAATTAATCATATTGAAAAACATGAATATGTACAGTATAAACAGTTTACTTTTAAAATGAAGGTTCTTTAAAATATGTAATTTTTAAAAATAAAACAAATTTCAATATTTACACTGACAGCAGAGATGGCATGTTTGGGATACTATATTAAAAAATATATGTTGAAACCAAGCCCCAAAAACTATTTTGTCCATCCTGCTATGTGGTCTTAATAGGCTCAATTTTTTGTAGGGGTCTGGGACTGTTCAATAAAGATTTATTAGGCCGCAAAACTGCTTCCAAAGCTAATTTGACTGACAGAAAAAAAATTCAAAAATTGACAAAATTAAGTATTTTTCGACCACTCCCCAAACTTGTATTTTTCATCAGATTTCAATAAAACTTCTCTACTACAGATAAATTAGGCTGCTGAATAACATAAAGTCATCCATTTTTGGCCATCTTTAATAGTTTCCTTGATATTGCTGGTAGGAAATAGGGATTTTTTGTTTGTTTTTAAAAAAATCTAATTTTAGAGAATTTTTGACTTGCACCAAAATGTTTATTTTTTAATGCATTTCATTGAAACTTCCTTCCTAGATGTCAATTAGGCTGCAGCATCATATAAAAACATTTATTTATGGCTATCTTTAGTAGTTTTTTCTATATTGTTGGCAGAAAATAGAGATTGTTTTTTTAGATTTCTTTCTTTATGGAAAATTCCCTACTATTGACCATCTGAAAAAGTGCCAAAGAAAGTACAGTTTATTATAAAAAATGTCTAGAATGTATCATTTTAGTATAGATACAGTCACTTCATCATGCCGCCACCCACATAATGATGCTCTGGGCGGTTGCCCATGCCTCCCATATCAGAAACCGCCACTGAGCACGTCTGTTAACGTGCTTCATGTCCTTGTTGCACAAATCGCACAAAATCAGCACAAACCTAAACCACACAAATGCAGATCATCATACATAATTCCCGTGGCCCATAAAAACAGCGGATCTAATCCGCTTTTATATTATTATTATTATTAAATAATAAGGACAAAGCATACCTGTGGAAGAGGGGGAGGGGAAGGAGGAGGAGGATGAATAACCCCACGTTCAGGTGAGGAGGTGAAGGGACCATGTTTGCTTAATTTCTCCTCTTTTATAAAAGTTTCGACTAGATTTAACTTTAGATTTAACTCCTCCCGCAGGCTTTGTGCGAGGCTCCGGCAGGCCGCGTTAGATCACTGTGGACCTCGGCATAGCGCGGTCATGATCAGCCAGCCGGGCGGTTCGTCCGCTTTTCAGTTTGCAAAATCACAAAAATAAAATTGTTAAAACAGGTCCCCGCTAGACCGTGCCCACGGTAAAAAGCTCAGGAGGGGTTCACTCGATCCGCTCTTAGAACTACCGGATGCTTAAAACTCCGGTTATTCGTTTTTAGCTAGCTTCACCACGTAGCCACATTTAACTTGCAGAAAGAGCGAAAGCTGGAAGGGGCGCCTCGGGGGAGGTCCGTTCGTGTGTTGATATGCGTGGGGCGTCACGCACATTGATTCTGCAAGTGTGGTTCCAGTATTATATTAAAGCTAACAAATTAACCTTTATTTTTATACCCATTTTATCGGGTTTATTTTTTATAATTCGTTCGCTATTTGACAAAGTTTTGATACTTTTATGATTTACAAAAAAACTAAAAAAATAACCCTTGACAAACCGGGTATGTATAGAAAGCCTATAGTTTAAGGATTAATATGATATCACTGTTGGCTCATTTGGTCATGTGTTCGTGACGCCCGAACCGATTTTCTTGGACAATGTTTCAGCGCCTTACAGGAGGGGCGTTCGAATTAGCATAAATAAGGTGTTACGTGTTACGTCAATCCGCGTTTCCCCATCAGATACGGTTCCCCCTGAGTTTTCTTGCCGCTCCGCCCCGCCCAGGCGGCAAAATACGCGCGTGCTCGTGACGAGCACTAAGAAAGCACGCGCGTGGCAAGCACGCGCTTGTTCGGCGCGCTTGTCTGAGGAACTACGGACACCGTGAAAGCTCAAACAACATGTTTCGGCAAAGTTGTCACACTTTTTTCACGTTTTGCGGGAAACTAATAATAATAATAATAATAATATAAGAAGAGGAAGAGTAATAATAATAATACAAAACGTATATATTATAATTATTTTAAATTTAAATATATGTTGAGCATTTATATATATATATATATATATATATATATATATATATATATATATATATATATATATATATATATATATATATAATAAAAACAGGGCAATGCATTTTGATGCTCAATATTACCCATCAGATAACGTTCCCCTTGTTTTACAGTGGGGAACACTATCTGATGGACATATTTCACCCATCAGATAACGTTCCCCATTTTAAAACCACCCATCAGATAACGTTCCCCCTTTTTTACAGTGGGGGAACACTATCTGATGGACATATTTCACCCATCAGATAGCGTTTCCCCACTGTAAAACAAAGGGAACGCTATCTGATGGGTGATTTTAACATAGGGGGAACGCTATCTGATGGGTGAAATGTGGCCATCAGATACCGTTCCCCCACTGTAAAACAGGGGGAACGCTATCTGATGGGTGAAATGTCTCCATCAGATACCGTTTCCCCTGTTTTAAAGTGGGGGAACGCTAACTGATGGCCATAAATCTCCCATCAGATACCGTTCCCCCTGTTTTACAGTGGGGGAACGCTATCTGATGGCCATCTTTCACCCATCACATACCGTTTCCCCCACTTTAAAACAGGGGAAACGGTATCTGATGGGTAATATTGAGCATTAAATTGCATTGCCCTGTTTTTAATTCATATAGCACTATGCTATCTATCTATCTATCTATCTATCTATCTATCTATCTATCTATCTATCTATCTATCTATCTATCTATTATAATTATAATATATACAACATATATATTATAATTATAATATATACAACATATTATAATTATAATATATACAACATATATATATTATAATTATAACTATAACATATATTATGTATTATAATTATAATATATGTATAAAATATATATTATTTATTATAATTATAATATGTATAACATATATATTTATTATTATTATTATTATTATTACTATTAGTTTCCCGCAAAAACGTGAAGAAAGTGTGACAACTTTGCCGAAACATGTTGTTTGAGCTTTCACGGTGTCCGTAGTTCCTCAGACAAGCGCGCCGAACAAGCGCGTGCTTGGTACGCGCGTGCTTTCTCAGTGCTCATCACGAGCACGCGCCTATTTTGCCGCGTGGGCGGGGCGGAGCGGCAAGATGACGAAGGGGGAACCATATCTGATGGGGAAACGCGGATTGACGTAACACCTGTTGTTCCTATTGGTAGCTATGCTAGTTAAACTGAGCATTCACAGTTTGAATCTGCACAGCTCTGTGCTATGCTAACTGCAGCACGGCACAAATTGAGGGGGAGGAATGATGAGCAGCACCACATGAGATTGTGATTGACTGCCATTGACTGGTTGTTTCTAGCACTGGGAGAAGGCAGAGGAAATTGATTTTTCACAGATTACCTCTCACACCATACTGTCACAACATAATGACAGTTTTAAAAAATATGTGAAAAAAATATTGATAAAAAAGTGACATACTGCAGCTTTAATTTCACTCAGAAGAAAACGGGTCAGGAGGGACGTGGGTTAGAGTTGCTGCTGATTGACTCATCTGTTGTAAGTGGTAAAAGGTACAAGGGACAAGTTAAACATATGAATATGTTGGTAATTTTTTTCCTTAATTCATTAAATGCTAGTGAAAAGGAGCAAAACAGCTGTTTGTAGCTAAACTAACTATGCTAAATGTTTGATAATCTCACACAGTGTACTCACCTCTCGAGAAAAACTGGGTTATAAATTAACACTCTTGCCTTTTTCTCTCTCTCCCTCTTTTTTTTTTTTTTGAAAACCTGATTTTATAACTTTTCTTAGCAGCATAGTAACTGCCACAATCGTTCGTGTCTTCCACTGTCTGCGGGTGAACAGCGTCATGGTGAAGCACTCCAAGCAGGAACGAACCATTTAACACAGATAGGGGGGTTCAGGGCAAATATGGATATATGTTTTTTGATCTGGGAATGGAAACATTAAATTTTTACTGCTAAAAACAAACTTTGAAAATACAATATGATTAATTTTGTAATTGACAGGGCCCCGATTTTTTTTTAAACTTCTGAACAAAAAATAAATAATTAAATTGTGGAGGGCCCCCTGTTGGTCAGGGACCCTAGAATTGTCATCACTTTCCCCCCTATACCGTGCCTCTGATGATAACTTTTAACAATAGAAGTATTATGGCTCCATCAGTGAAGAAAAACTCAGCTGACGTTCTAGGAGGACAAATCTTAATGCTTGACATAAAAGATGAGGAGTATAATACGATACAAACTTAAGCAGCAGCATTCACTGGACAGCTCTTGGTTAAAGAAAACTAAATTCTGCCAACTTCATTTTTAATATGAGTTGATTTAAAACAAATATTCAGGAGCTTGGAAATCTCTAAAATGGACCTTTTATTCACAGGAAATACTCCTCAATATGAAAACAAATGAGATGACATCATGACTTGTAGAATAAAAAGTTGTCAATTACAGAGGATTGTGACACCCACAGGACTGATTCAATTAACTTGAAACCAGAAATGATGCCATCACATTCTGAAAATCCTCTTCTCTAGATCATGGAAATCCACGAGGCAGTAGTCAGCATCCTGGTACATGAAGTGAGTGAGTGAAACTCACAGTAAACGCAGGGAGCAGGAACAATTCCAACAAAATGTAGAATAACCAAATTTCCCCCTCACTAACAAACCTGCATGGAAAAGATATACATATGTAAATATGAAAAGAATATAACAATAATCAACATCATAAATGTAAAAACACAAATCACCTATTGCATATAGGTGACTCAGAGTTTGGCATATTGTGTGCATATGGTGTGAGAATATTGTGTTGAACATTGTACACATATGGCCAGAGTGGAAACGTTATGATGTTTAGGAGAATTTGAACAAGGATTTTATTAAAGTTTTTAAGCTAAAAAAAAAAAAAAAAGAAGTAAAAAAATGCTAGCTTTTGAGGGGGGGGAGGTTACCAAAAGGTGTGCAAATAACACTGCTGCTGCAGGTGATTCTATTCTATTCATGCCAATGGACTCTTTCACTAGGAATTTCTATCAAAATCCAACAGACATGAGCTGCCTCTGGACTCCTGACCATTCATAAATCACAATTTCATGCAGGGATAAATCCAACATCTGAGAGAGCACTAAAATGAAGGTCAGCAGTGTTAACAATAGGAAGTGTTGTGTGGTCTTGATGTTAAAAATATACAATAACATCTGCATTAAGTCAGGCTATACCTTTATTTTTAAAGGAAAAAGTGGCAGAGAGTAATATTGTTGTTGCTAGTTGAGCAAATTCTTCAGATTTTGATTCAATAATTTTATATCTCACCAGCTTAATCTTCTCAGACTATGAATGTCATCATCTTTGGCACTTTGGTTTCATCACAAACCAAAGTTTGTATAGAAATATATTTTCTATATTTGCATTCAGATTTATGTTGTAATTTTTTGCTTTTTTTTTTTTTTTTTGAGTAGATCATTTTATGCTTTGTTTTAATTGTGCATTTATTCTGTGTTTATTCAAATAATTTTACCTGAGTTATCTTTGCATGTCTCCCTTCCAGCCAACATTCATCCTGTCAGTTAGACATATTAACCTCTCCAGCATTTATGCCTCTCGGTTTCTGCTATCCTCCTCTGGTTTCTACAGTCGTACAGCTCCTTG
This sequence comes from Poecilia mexicana, assembly GCF_051168715.1. Taxonomy (NCBI): domain Eukaryota; kingdom Metazoa; phylum Chordata; class Actinopteri; order Cyprinodontiformes; family Poeciliidae; genus Poecilia; species Poecilia mexicana. The sequence goes on from NW_028263375.1 coordinate 32,945,815, forward strand.
TTGCTTCTTGTTGTTCCCGGTTCCTCTCATATCTGTCATCACTTTTGTCATCAATAAATGCACCACCATACATTATACTGATGCCACAATGAGATTGAGGGGTATGTAAGAATACCTTTTTGCATTGTGTTGTAAAGAGCATACATCAGGGGTGTCCAAAGTCGGTCCTCGAGGGCCGGCATCCTGCATGTTTTAATTCTCTCCCTAGTGGTAGTAACAACCTCTTCAGCAAGTCAATGTTCTCCTTAGGCCTTCTAACGAGCTATCTTTTGATGCAGGTGTGCTGAACCAGGGAGAGAACTAAAACATGCAGGATGCTGGCTCTCGAGGACTGACTTTGGACACCCCTGGCATACATCATATGCTACATATGTCATCTCAAGCAATACATAGTTATACTTCAATGAAACCCCATCATGCTTTGTTCATAATGCCGCAATTATTTGAAAACACCTCTGCCACATTTTCATGATCTACTGATGATTTAAGGTTTGCTCACCAAGGTCAAGACGGCTGCAGTTTGAAGAGCTTTTGATATCCATTGGACATTTATAAACATCACCAGTTTGCAGTTGTCCTGTGTATTCAAAGGGAGCCCCGACCAGCAACCTGGAAAACACACACAGAACTGTTTGTCTCTCATGCCATATTAGAACTTCAGTCACGGTCAATCAACACAGAATTACTGAATAAAATGCAATGCTCCAGTTTAAAGCAATTACAGAACAGATGAGAAACAAAGTTATTTAGCTCTGTTAATCTGGAAAAAATTACAAACCAATTTCTTCAAGAGCACAACAATTCATCCAGGAAGTCACTTAAGAACCCAGAAGATCAAATAAATTATCGCAGGCCTCACTAGCCACATTTAGGCCCAAAACACATCGCTTGCATCTGACTTTTCAACAACCAGATTTTTACAGGACACAGAGTCTCTGACACGACAGTTTCTCTATGGGACACCAGCAGGATCATATACATGTGAATACTTTGTGTTACGCTGGCATTCCATATATGCTGGATATAGAATGCCAGCATATACAACGCTGGCGTTGTTTCACTCTTTCGCTTTTCTATGTACTTCTAAGGTCCCACCACAGGTAAGTACACTATTTGCTTTGTGGGTAAAATTGTTTAGTTTGTATTTTCCTCCAAAGCAGATGCGTTTCACTTTGCCACTGAGTCTCACCTGTGACAGTTCCATGACATTGTTGCGTAGCTCCAAACAAAATCATGTCTGTCTTGACTGGCGAATCAGAGACAGAGCCACAGAGTCTGTGATGTGCAAGATCCCATTGACTTTAACATGTTCTATTTTCTGTGTACATCATCCTACCCAATTTTCCAGCAGACTGGAGAGCAAAAGTAGATCTGGTGTGGTTTCAGGCCCTAAGGTCAGTGTTCATGATTCACATTAAAAAACAGATTGGACAGAAATGCCCTCAATAGGAGAGGTCTAAGACCAAAATGAAAAGGCCCGTCTCACATTTGTTACAAACATCTTGATGTTCCAGAAGACTCCATTGAAAGGGTGCCCAAGTCCAGGCCCTGAGAGCCACCATCCTGCAACTTTTAGATTCATCCCTGCTCCAATGCACCTGAAAGAAATTAATCTCTTGTAACCAGAGCTGAATGACTGCTGGTGAGTGTTCTGGATATATGATTCTGTGTCTTTACAAAAAAACTCTTTTAGCTGCTCACATGCACACACATGATCATGTGAAGTTAAGGAATTAACTTCAAGTTAGAGGCTCAGTTAGAGGCCTAAAAAAGGAATTGAATTTTAATGTTTGGGGCCCTTAAGGCCTCATGGCAGTGGTCCAGCGCTGAAATGGTTAACTTTTCTCTGTTGTTCCAATACATTGCTATAAATTGTTTGGTGTTAATAAATTGGACTGATGATTTTAACTTTGTTTTTTTGATCCATCCCAGTAAAAAAAATTTGAGTGGATACAAGGAATTTCACTTATTTTATACAGGTGTGCATCAATGATGGCCAAACAAAGCCTCATGAAGCAATGAAGCTTCCCAGTCCATTGTGTTGCCCAGAGGTTCATTACTCGGTGGTTCATTCATTCCTCACTAGTGACATCTGCTGCTGAAATTGTGGCAGTCTTGTCACTCAGATGGACATAATTCAAAAAATTAGTAAATTCATGATTTGTAGTCAAACTAATTATGATATATGTTGACTGTTGTTGAGAAAAATGATTATTTTTAGTGTTTAATACAGTTTAATCTTTTTGAACAAATTTTAAAACTTTGAACAGGTTTCTGTTAGTGATTTAAAATTAAACTATGGCTGGGTAAGTATTCAAAAGTACCAAGGAAAATGGGGTGATCTGTAGAGCTTCTCCTTGGACCCGTGTGGTCGTAACACATAGGACAGGAGGTCATAGATTAACATATGCAGGAAAGTAGAGGCCAGTATCATTAAATTACCTTGGGAAACAGGAACTTACCGAGTTCACGGGAGATCAGAATCCTTCTGTGAACATCTGGGTTGTGTGAAGATTTTGAACCACTAACATTTAATTTACAAGATATTTTTCTTAGTTATAGATAGCATTCTCTGATGGAAATTGTATTATTTAGTTTTAGAATTAATTTAGACGATGATGAATGGATTTTAAAATTGTATTATTTCTGACTGTTAGAATTAAATGAAAATGTTTTGTTTAGTATTAGAAAATTACTCAGGATTTATGCTAAATGGGGTTTTGGAAAATGATTGTGTTAACTTGTATACTTAGGATTGAATATTATGTTTCATAGGTTAGAAAAAGGAATTGTACCTCATTTTGTTCTGTTGATTTTATGTGTTATTTTCAGTTTAAGGCAGGACTCAATCTTTTGGGATGCTGAGTGCAGAAGAGCAAAACTGAGTTTGTTAACATAAACTTTCCTTAAATTAATTACAAAATTTAAGTTTGTTCCTGAGAATTTATGTAGGGAGAGATAGCGGGAGAGACTCCAGATTTCACACATATCTGTGAAATCCTTTTCTCTGTATATCCTTTATTTAGATGGTTTTAAAACCGCAGGAGTTCAGGATGAGGCTCTCCTCTTCGTTTGTTAAACAAAAAAGCAAATGGCCTTTGTTCACAGCAGTAAATTAGGGGAAGTTCTAAGTTTTTCTGAGTGTCCAAGGTAGCTTCCAGTTGGTCAAGCGGTGGTACGCCTTAATTGAATATATTAAAAAGGAAAAGACACACCTACATTATAAAAGTTCGTGCACAGGAGTAATAATTCAGATAGCTGCCACTATTTTGCCTTTTTTGCACCAGCTCTCTCCAAAGACGCGTCTTTGCCTTTTCTTTTCTATCTTTTTTGTCTCAGGTAATGAATGTATGTTTCTGTTGTTCTGCAGTTTTGTTGTTAATTCATAAGTTGTTTCTTATTGGATTAAATTCTGTAATTCTGTGACGTCAACACGCATTGTTGTTTTCCTTGTGGCTACACGTGGCCCGCCGAGAGGACCTGGGATCCAGAGGAAGAGAGAGAGCCAAACTTTTTCCAAAGTTAACCTATTTTAGGATATTCTTCCTTAACATTGTCAGTGACTGTTTTCTTTTATGTAATCGGCAGATATGACAATAAAGACATTTGTTTTAGTGTATTGGGAGTGCAGGGTGCTTGTTGAGGCAGAGTACTCTTCAAGTTTTGATTTGCCTCCTGAAAACTACAATTCTTCAAACAAACAAAAAAAACATTTTTTTCTAGGATTTCTAGTTGGCTCTCTAATCCCTTATATTTTTACTCATCAGGCCTGAATTTTACTCTTTCAAGAGCTTAAAGTTTGTTTCTGCTGTGCAAGAATATCTTTGCTGATCAAAATAAAAGTTGACATTTCCAGAAGGTGAGAATTTTGGAGGTCAAGAGGTTAATTATTTTTGTTTAAGATTACTGTGAGCGATCATCTTAAAGTATTCAAAGATGTCAGAGATTTTCTTCTTGCTAGCTCCATGTCAAATTTCTCTGTTTCTATTATTCCAGTGTACCCAATACCATATAAGTGACTTAGACTTAGACTAACTTTATTATCATTTTGCATGCACAAGGTGTATACAGAACGAAATTTCGTTGCATACAGCTCAGGACAGTGTTTTGAGCTTTCAATGTTATGAGGTTACTCCAGAATAAAATAAAATACAGTATAAAATATGAATATAAATATAAAATATAAAGTGCAGGAATGACAGTAAAAATAGAAGTTATTTAGTTTTGTACATGTGCAAGGTATAAAGTGGAGACCAGATTTTAAGTGCAGTGCGGTTAAGAGTTCAGCAGTCTGATGGCAAGTGGGAAAAAGCTGTTTCGGAACCTGGTGGACCTCCACCGGATGCTGCGGAACCTCTTTCCAGAGGGCAGCAGGGAGAACAGTCCATGGTGGGGGTGTGAGGGGTCACTGACGATGTTTCGGCCTCGGGACACGCAGCGCTGGGATGAAATGTCCTGAATGGAGGGAAGGGGGGCCCCGATGATCCTCTCTGCTGTCCGCACCACTCTCCTCACGTTCTTCCAGTCGGAGGCGCTGCAGCCTCCACACCACACAGAGAGGCAGCTGGTCAGAATGCTCTCTATGGTGCTTCTGTAGAACGTCTTGAGGATGTAAGTGATGTCTTGTAAGTGTACTGCCTTTTTCTATAAGACTACTGGAAGACTTGTTTTAATTTTCTGCTCTCTAACATACATTCTTCTGCTGTACTATCACTGAGCCACCAACATTACTATTAAAACACATAACACCACATGTGGCTTTGAAGGTTATTGTGGGAAAAGGGCTGAGTCACATTCCACAGGAGATGACATAGGAAAATGGTATGCCAGTTTTAGCTACTTTACCTCCTTCCTGCTAATGTGTCTTCTTCCCACATCAAAGGGCAGAGTTAAACCACATCTCAAAAAGCAGACTAAGTTCACAGCCAGCAGCAGTACAAACAGCAAAGGTTTGTACTTTGCTGTTTGTACAAACAGCAAATTAAAAATGATTGAGCTTAATTAGCTCAATGTTTTCAAAGTGGAGGCCACCTGAGGCACTAGAGGGGACTCAAAACTTGAGGGGGGAAAATGTAAAAATAAAAATGATAAAGTTTTAAATTAGAAATATGATTTTATATACAATTTAAAATGTTACAACCATTATTATAGAACATAAGTAAAAACAATTTATTCAAATGTTATTTGACAAGCTCATCTTTCTGATTGACTGCCTGTTAACTTTGTCATGCTGCTTTTCTCTTCAAGCTAGCATAGCACGGCCAACTAAAATGAAAAGGTATGACGCAGCATTTATGCTAAACGAATGTAATTATTGAGAATAGAGAACAGTGAGAAAAACACTGTCACAGCTACCTAGTAGAGGTTTCTTTTTTCCTCTGACGCTGCATGCCATGTGGCCGAAGACTGCACTGCTCACACCCTGCAGACTACACTGCAGGTGAGCTTATATATGTCTATATGCCACGCGTAGTGGTGACGTACTTCCGTTTAAATTTTCGCCACATAGATTGTTTCCGGGTTCCGTTTGCTCCTATTGTTTTTAACCACAACTGCAAGAGCTGTTCCATGAACAAGACGCAAAAGTTAAAATATCTGCGAGCTACTGGTACAACAACTGAGTTTTGTTGTGTGCCGTTGTGTCCATTAGCCGGTACCATCCAGTGCTTAGTTTTGTTTTTTAATTTTCCTGCTGATATCAAGGAGACAGAGGACCGTAGCCAAAACTTAGCCACTAAAGTTAACACACGGTTTGTAGCTGCCTGCTGTTTCAAAGCTTGAGGATACTGAAGATACAGCGTCAGAAATGGGAAGACGGTGGTTAAAAGGGAGCTGTACGTGCCTCGTTTAGTGGAATAATTTGTTGGAGGAAAATAATGTGGGAGGAAATCCACTGTTAGGTAATAGGCTGAGAACAGAGGCAGCGATTTGGCACAAGGTAAGCCAGTGTGTGTGTTGATATATGCGTTTGTACGGAGTATGAAATTATTTTTAGGCAACTCCTTAGTTTTTGTTTATATTACAATTATATAAAATACACTTAACATGCAGTCGGAGCGCCCCTCTGATACCGAGCACGGTAATTTAAGAACAGCCGAGGGCAGCAACGCTTCAGCCCTCGGAAAATTATTCCATCTTTATGTTCTACCAACACCGAGCAACATGATCCTAACCACACAGGTAGCCGGTCAAATTAAAGTCCAAAACCTTTGCTTTACAGCCGTAGTGTCACCGATCCACATGAAAAATCCACAGAACAAGTGGTACAAATGGTAAAGAATCACCTATTTCCCAAATCCCAAAAATATGACATCGTACCTTTGCTGTTTGTTTCATAATTATAATCTACATTAGAGTGAATTTTTCTATTTGGCTGCTATAATCTATGAGAGGCCCCATAGGCCAAAACCTACAAACTCTCTTACACGTACTATCAAACCCTCTCACATTCGCTATCAAACCCTCTCACATTCGCTATCAAACCCTCTCACATTCACAGTCAAACCCTCTTGCACGTACTATCAAACTCTCTGACAGAGTTTGATTGCAACGGAAGTTATCTTAAAATTTCAGTTTCTGATTGGACCCCTGGCAGGCTTTTCAAAATAAAAGCGGACCTCCGGTTTATGTTTGATTCATGTTTCTCTCCTGCGGCTTTAAAAATGTAAAGCTTTGTGTTAATTGATTTGCTAAATGTTAGAGCCATACATAGGAAATATTTAAGTTATTTGTAAGATGGTTTGTTTGTATTTTATAAAATTTAGTTAGGACGATTGATATTTGTTTAGGCAGTTTTATTGTGCAATTTAGTTTTATTTTGAAAGGTCCAGGGAATGAAACAGATATTGGATCTATTGCCATAAGACTAAAGGAAATCAAGTATCTGAAAATAAATTAAAACATATTATGTTGGCAAAAAATTCTGTAAACCACATATGTGCTACCTCAATCAAAATTGCTGACATTTGACATTTAACAAATGACATTTAACAAATCTTTCAGATTACATAAACAATACCTTACTTTTCTGACTTCAGGATGACACAGGGACACCTATAAGACCAATTTTAACTGAGGTTGCACATATGTGCTTTACAGGATTTTTTGCCCACACAATATTTTTTTTTTCAGATACATAATGTATTTTCCTGCATTCTTTTGGGAGCTTGTTGGTTCCTAATTACATATCAATCATAAAATCGGACCCTGACATCTCCTGGAACAGGATTTGGGTTTGTTGCCTCAGGGCAACATTGCGCTACCAAGGGGTCTAAAACGGCAAGTTTTCTACAGTGATTATGAGAAATGAAATACAAATCAAACAAAAACTATATTCATAAAAAAAACCTTTTTTGACAAAAATAAATCAGACATGGTTCCATCTCACAAATATAAAATAAACAACTAACTTTGATTAATGAATGGTACATTTGTGCAAATTACTAAAACGAGCATTTGTGTGTTTGTACATGTGTGTGTTTGTACATGTGTATGTTTGGCAGAGTTAGAATCACTAAGGATGTTGAAATTAGTCTTTTTCCCTATTATATGTTAAACATCAGGAAGGAATTGCTTGCTGTTGTGAAAAAAAGTGTGTATCACATTTTTGGCACTTGATTATTGGCGTACCTGGGAATCACCATCTGTTTATCTGATTATCTATGGGTTGTAGCGACCAGATTGACATCAGTGACAGGACTTAGGGCTGCAGGATCTTTTTTTAAGAGTTTGTAGTTCTGATTTTTTTGGTAGAATTTGAGCCAAGCAAAGGACAACATTTCCACCAGCTCCCATATCTGGTAGATTTGACCCTGTGTAGATTTTCAAGTTGTAAGGAACACCATCTGCTCCAGCTTTATGAAGTACCCTGCAGACCCGTATATTTGGGTTTAGCAGGTATTGCTTCAGTCTTTACCTGCCTTGGAATGGGGCCATTTGTTCATTGATGACCAGCTCTTCACCCTTTGGGACTGAAGTTAGTTTTGAGGATAAACAAACAATGAAATAATGGTTGTACAGTGGATCCTCATGTTTTCATTGGGAATGACCCCAGCTTATGAACCATGCACATTTTGTCCATGAAATGACCTTGCATCCATCTCCTGTTGCTGTTAGTCAATAATAAAGTTTAAAAAAAAATTGACTTTGATAATTATTTTGTAATCAATTGAATATCATCACATTAGAATAATATTGTCTGAGCAAAAGGGCCCTAACTGCGCAATGTTGCCCTGAGGCAACAAACAAAAAAACACAGTTTTAGCATATAAATTATTTTTTAAAATTGTCTTGAAATTATCTATAATGCTTCTTTACATACTTACAGATATTAAAATATTTTAGTTAGAGTGACCCAAATTTAAACATGAAGAAAAGTGATGTATAACTTACAAGTAGGAGGCAAGGTGTAGCATGCACCTCTGCTTCATAAAAAGGACTGTTCCTCTTCTAAGTAAAAGGTCACATGAACCTCAATACCTCTTTTATTTGGACAAAAATATGTCTGGAGGTATTTTAAATCATTCCCCCCAAAATGAAATTACAGAGCAATGAGAGGTACAGAAATGTGGTTTGTTGCCCGAGGGCAACGCCATGCCATAAAGGGTTTTAATTTGCAAAACATTATGTATCTGAAAAAAAAATATTGTGTGGGCAAAAAATCCTGTAAAGCACATATGTGCAACCTCAGTTAAAATTGGTCTTATAGGTGTCCCTGTGTCATCCTGAAGTCAGAAAAGTAAGGTATTGTTTATGTAATCTGAAAGATTTGTTAAATGTCATTTGTTAAATGTCAAATGTCAGCAATTTTGATTGAGGTAGCACATATGTGGTTTACAGAATTTTTTGCCAACATAATATGTTTTAATTTATTTTCAGATACATGATTTCCTTTAGTCTTATGGCAATAGATCCAATATCTGTTTCATTCCTTGGACCTTTCAAAATAAAACTAAATTGCACAATAAAACTGCCTAAATAAATATCAATCGTCCTAACTAAATTTTATAAAATACAAACAAACCATCTTACAAATAACTTAAATATTTCCTATGTATGGCTCTAACATTTAGCAAATCAATTAACACAAAGCTTTACATTTTTAAAGCCGCAGGAGAGAAACATGAATCAAACATAAACCGGAGGTCCGCTTTTATTTTGAAAAGCCTGCCAGGGGTCCAATCAGAAACTGAAATTTTAAGATAACTTCGTACGTGCAAGAGGGTTTGACTGTGAATGTGAGAAGGTTTGACTGTGAATGTGAGAGGGTTTGATAGCGAATGTGAGAGGGTTTGATAGTACGTGTAAGAGAGTTTGTAGGTTTTGGCCTATGGGGCCTCTCATAAGAAAGAGAGAGACTCGATGGAGAGTGCTGGAACTTTGGTGAGTTTAGAAGAGCTCAAGTAAATAAAGTGTAGTGGCAGTATTTTTTGAAATAGAAAAAATAAACAAGCAAATAAAATTAAAATTATATAACCAAGAATTAGAGCAGGTAAAGTGTATAACATTTTTAGGGCTATGGTTTGATGAAAAGTTAAAATGTAATATACATATTTAAAAAGTTGTTGATAAATGTAAGAAAATTGTGAATATTTTGAGATGCTTGGCTGGCAGTGACTGGGGAGCAGATAGACAATCACTAAAACAGATTTATGCAGATATGATAAGATCTAGTTGATAAGATCTGGTTGTCTAGTTTATGGTTGAGCAGCTAAAACACATCTGATTAAATTAGACATTGTTCAACATCAGGCACTAAGATTATCTACTGGAGCATTCAAAACCACACCAACTATAGCATTAGAAATAGAAATGGGAGAAATGCCGTTAGATTTAAGAAGAACAAAATTAGAAATCAATTATTGGTTACATTTGCAAGGCAATAACTTTGATCATCCAACTCTTGACATTTTAAATCCATGTTGGGAAAAAGAAAAGAAAGAAATGAGGAGTTTTGGATAGACAATTGAAAAGAAAAGAATTTAAAAAGAATAGTTTAGAAATTAGTCAAACAACACCGATATCAATTATACCACCCTGGATTCTACCAGAAGCAAAAGTAGATATGTCAATAACGAAAAAGAAACAAGACAAATCATACATTGTAGATAGTTATTCAGTGCAATTATATTTAAATAATTATCAATATATTCAAATTTATTCAGATGCATAAAAAATAACTGGGAACATAGGAATAGAGTTTGTAGTACCAGAATTCAATATAAAAATAGGAAAATGAATTACAGATGGATTATCAGTATACACAGGAGAAATGCTGGCAATATTATTAGCTTTACAATGGGTAGAAGACATAAAACCATTAAAAACAATAATATGTTCAGATTCAAGCTCTGCATTATTAAGTTTAAAATATAATCAAACAGACATTTTATTAGAAATATTTCATACATTATTCAGAATGCAAAACATGGGTTTAATAGTTATATTTCTGTGGGTTCCAGCGCATATTGGAGTAGAAGGAAACAAGAGGGCAGATAAAATGGCAAAGAGGGCAATTCAGAATCCTATTAACTTTACAGTTAAAACAAGTAATTCTGACGGAAAGAGTATTGTTAAAGAGAAACTGATGAAAGTATGGCAAAAAGATGGGATGAAGATAAGACAGGAAGATGGTTTTATAAACTTCAGAAGATTGTAGGAGAAAGAAGAAATAGAAAGGAGGAAAGAGTAACAGCAAGGTTAAGATTTGAACATACAGGACTTAATTATACACTTTTTAAAATTCAAAAGCACAAAACTGGCAAATGTGATTACTGTGATAAATATAGAGCAGAGGTTCCCAAACTGTGGGGCGCGCCCCATAGGGGGTGCGCCGTGCCATTGCAGGGTTTTTACCTTAGAATGGCCAACTCTCTGTTATTCCTATGTCAATTTGATACAGTAGGGGCTTCCTCACTTCCCATATCTGCGTCCTCTGTCACTTTTATCAGCAGTTAAAACTGTTTAATCTGTTGTTAACATGTGGTAACCTGTTTTTCCGAGCCACCTTTAAACGCAACATGAGCGCTACGATGCTCGCGCTGGGTTTACACCTGTGCAGCAGTGAAGGAGACCTGCTGCTGCTGTACAGAGCTACTCAGGTGTGTGTGTTAGAATCATGGCAGCAAACAAGCAATTCGCAAAGAACTTTTCAGTTTTCCCCCAAACTAACCAATTGTTGAGTAAAGCTGTTGGATACGGGTGAAGTTAGCTAAAAGATGACTAGCTAGCTAATATCAGTACATCACGTTAAGCTCAACAAGTAGCCTATAGGCTACCCTCACCTACCCTTCTTAGGGACAGGGAGTCTCTAAGAATCCTCTCTCTCCCTCCACCCCTCACACGTGTCATTCAACCAGACAGCCATTTGTAATCCATAGGGGGGCCCAGAAAATGTTTGGAAATCACTGAGGGGGCACCGGAGAAAAAGTTTGGGAACCACTGCTATAGAGCATGTTATATTAGAATGTCATAAATATGAAAAAGAGAGAAGATATATGAAGAGAGAGTTTGAAAGTATTAAAGAAAAGGTTAATTTATTAGATATTTTGAGGAAGAATTTGGGGAGTAAACATATGCAAATAATTATTCGATTTCTAAAGAAAACTAAATTATTTTATAGAATTTGATTATAGTAGGTGTGTTTGTGAATGTGTGCATAATATAGAAGAATGGTATACAAAGTTGTGCATAAGCATGTACGTGTTTTTACGTGTGTATGTGTGAGTGTATGTGTAGGTAGAATTTATGGTAAAATATATGTATATTTAGATATGAATAAATATTTAGACCATCACAAACCACACTCCATACCACAGTAAGTGGCGGTAATGCTACTAACAGTTTGTTGCCAACCCCAGTAAAACCGACAAGAAAAAGAACTTTGATGAGCCGTTTTGGGGACAAAAACGTCTAAAAAGTGCAACAATTAAATGCGCACTAGTGCCAAGGGACTTCTCCCTTGGTCCTTCAGCTGTCCCTTGGCACTAGTGCGCGTTTGGTGAGCTGGACTTTTTCCACACAGATTTTTATTGCGGCTTTATCTTGAGTAAGTGAATTCTGGTCCTTGTCTATCTCATGGATGAATGGAGCATAAGAAATAAATTCTACCTAAGTTCATAGATTCTGATTATGAAAGCCTCAGGAAGATTCGCTAAGGCAGGGATTACCTTAGGAGGAAGGAATTGATCTGTTAAAGTACCTATGAGTTAGTAATACCAACGCAGGTTATTAGAGGCAATGAACAAGGAGGTGACTAATGACCAGCCCAGCACACAGAAACAAATTATTCACATCAGACGTAAGTCCTCAGTTCCTGATGGAACTGCAGAAATTGTTTGAAGACATTAATTAAGGCTCCTATAATACAAGTTTTAACCAGTAAAAAATTACTTCAAAGTAATACATCACAAAACAAAATGAGATTTAAAAAAAAATCTCCTTTTGCTGAAAACAAACATGTGTATTACAAAGGAAGTGGAAAAAGGATGATTTTCTATGTGAGGAGGGAGGAATAAGATCATAGCTGAATGCTGGAATGCAAATGTAGCTCTTTTAGTAGGAAACTGGGACTGGAACAGATGGAAAAGCTAGAGCTCACCGTTCCCACATGCAGCACTTCATCATGACATTAGGCTTAGCTGAACTCATGACATACTAATACTTTCCACTGTTTACCTGAGATGTCAAAGGCATAAAGATGTTGCAAGCCTGGAGGACTGTAGCCCTGTCTAAAAATGTGGCAGTATTGCACAACTTGCTGATAAACTTTTTCTCTATTTGTTTCCAGATCTCTTCGGTATGTTAGTTTTGACTTCAGGTTGCACGTAGGAACACAACAAAGGCCTTACTTCTTTTTTAAAGAAAGCTGCTTTAGTCTTTATTTGATAAACCTGAGATTCTGTGATTCTCTTTTCCTTTAATAACTGAGAAATATAACAGTGTAAATACTCTTCTCTCATTTTATAGCTCTTATTAGAATGATTGAACATTGATATGGTAACAATAATAATTCTGTTGTGTGAGGTATTTCAAAGTGTTTTTATAACTAGCTTGGAGGATATTTCTGGCCTTTTGTGTGGAAATGTCTCTAGATGGGTATTTGAGGGTTTTACACTGTCCAACATATAATGGCTTGCAAAAGTATTCATACCCCTTCAAATTGTCTATATTTTGTCACATTACATGTTTTCACCCAACAGGTTTATCTGAATTATTCTGTGTTCTTCCAAGAAACTGGAGAATCTTCCAGAACTCAGTCATGGAAATAACTTCAGTATTTTGCTATTACTTTCATGTCTGGTCCCAGCTGGGATCAGTTTATCCATATGAGGACATATTTTGGAGCAGTACAGGCCTAATCTCCCTCAACAGAGGGAGAAAGGTAAAAGGCTGAACTGCTAACACTTTGCTGGCTGCAAACCTCAACCTATATTGTATTTTTACACATGAAAGTTGTTATTTTAATTTGGAGCTGGAAGATAGAACTTCATTCCTTTTCCTCTAAGATGAGAAAGAAATCAGAAGTAGATTTTTTTTTGACACGAGATTTATAAAATGAATGAATAAAATAAAACTTAAGCAATTATTCAAATAAGATTGCTGAACATTTTCTGATTATTTCTGACCTGTAGATGGTTTATTCTTTGTCAGTAGATTGTTTGATGGCCACAAAATTTGTCACACACTAATGTAGGACCCCTCAGATCCAGGCGTGTTGGTGTTCTGCAGGGTTTAGCTCACCTGGGTCAAATAATGAGGTCGTTTTCAGATTGTGGTATGTTGAACCAGGCTTGAACCAGTGGGCTTCAAGGCCTGGATTTGAGGACCCCTGCTCTACTGTTTTGTGGGACCACCTTTACCTTTGATTACAGCACAAAATCGCTGTGGTATTGTTTCAATAGGTCATTGAAATGTCACACAATTTATATCCATTCAGGGCTGCATTAATTTTTCACCATTATCTTGTATTTGCTGTCCCTGTATGTCTTTCACTAGGACATAATTACTCACTCGATTTTGATTTCCTGACTGACCCTCTGCCTGTCTGACCCTGAGAGCTGGAACTAACCCTAGATCGGACCCGCACACCTGATCTTAGCCTCTTTGACCAGGAGAGAAAAGTGTCCAATAAACTGGAGCTTGTTTAGTATCAGCGTCCATCCATGCCTGAGTTGTGTCACTTTGACAGGTGACTGCCCAGTGAAGAACTGCTTCAGACCTCCTCATGTAATACCACAGCTCCTCTCTGCACTCTGTCATTCATACACCTTCTTTAAAGCTACAAGGATGCCGTTTCCAATTATTTAGAAATGACTGTCTTATTTATGTCTTTCGGATAAGGCACCACCATGCCTAGAGGATTTAATTAATTAGTAAAAAGGTGTTCAAGCTATCAATGCATCTCCATCTGGCCTCAGTATTTCTCTATCAGGACTCTAATAGCAAAGTCTGCATCTGTAATACTATTCTTAACATGAAATCATAAATGCATACTTCTGACCTAAACCGATCTTCCTCTATTCTTTCCAGCAGCTTCTTTGTGTGACTCATTCTGTAATAGCGACATTTTTGTATGTAAATACAGGCACAAAGATATGGGTACACTGGCAGTGTTTCAAGATGGATGAATGACAAGAAATATAGGAAAAGCACCCAGGACTCTTCATAAAACTTGAAACATGTCAGAATATTGACTTTGAGATCTCATTCTCTTTGACTAACTGTGAATATTTAAATTTAGGGGGACTCTTACCATTGGCGCCCTCCTGCCTCATGCTGCTGAACCGTGTATCCAAACTGAGCCTCTATAGAACCATGGAAGATCTTGTAGTTCTTTGTGTCAAAATTGAAGCAGAGCTGAAGATCTAAAACACAGGAAAATATATGATTTTATGACACAGTCATATTTTGCACACTCAACAAATAAATTAACCAACACACATTTCCAACACAGAATTGGGGATTACATTGTGTCAAAAAATGTTCCCTTTCTTCCAGTTAATTGTGTTATTCAGGTATTTTATTGTGTTAGATTATATACATCAATATATCTGATGTATATTTGTTTGATGAATTTGATGGTATTTGACAAAATGTAACATTTATTGCTTGTTTCATAATTGGTTACTTTATGTGTTTATGGCATAAACTACTTTATGCCATAAAGGCAGTTATAGTTGAAATGTTTTTATGGCATAAACTACTTTATGGCATATGCATAAAGTAGTTTATGCCATAAACACATTTCAACAATAACTGCCTTATTGTTGAAATGTGCTATGTGATAAATTTGACCTCAGTAGTTTGTATGTCTATTTTGCTCTTTTTGCTGTTACCTGTTTTACTCAGTGGTGTGAAAAAGTGTTTGTTCTACTGATTTCCTATTTTTAACATGTTTGTCACATTTCAGTGTCTCAGAACATCAAACCAATTTAAATATTAGAGACAACACAAGTAAAACACAAACTGCAGTTTTTAAAATGAAAGTGTTTACTGTTAAGGCAGGAAACAAATCCAAACCTACATAGTCCTGTATGAAAAAGTGATTTCCCCTTAAACCTACTGACTGGTTAGGACAACTTTTCAGCGGTGGAGAAACATCTTTACACAATTGTAAATCAGCCAGATATGAGGGTTTTTATTTGAATACTTTTGTTTGAATTTTCAGCTAAATAAATCCCCTACCAACACATTCAAATCCACCCACAAATCCACACATGTATTGCATAAATATAGAAACAAAGCAAGTAACAACTAAACAAGTCTTCGTTGACATTTTTCTGAATTGTCTAAGAGTCTTTCAATATGGCATAAGAATGGTTGCCATATTTTGTAAAATGTGTTGGCCAAACCAAGCACAACATGTCTCTGTGCTTCAACCTTGAGCTTTGAGACATTGGAGGATTTTAAGTTCAGGCCCTCTGGGTCCTGAAAGCTCAAAGCACCCCCAGACCATCACACTGCCACCAACATGTTTTACTGTACACCCCACTCTTTGTAAAGCCCTGGTTATTCCAACTGCTCTCATCAGTTTTACATTTTTGTTTGAGCATCACATTTCATGAGAATCCTGAGGAATATCTCATTCTGCTTCGTATTAGTCTAATGGACACTGGTCCCAGTTTTGTCACGGCTGCACACTGAATACTGAATACTGTACATGGAAATGGAATGCTGATTGTATGCTGTTGGCAGAAACTAAAGCTAAAGAAAGAGAAACTTAACTGTGTTTATAGGGATTAAAGAGTGAGAAACAAAAAATAATCACGACTACAGAAAACAAGATTCCATGCAATAAAACTATAAATAAACTAAGCTAAAAAGAAAAGTAATCAAAACTACAATGCAAAACACAACACAGAAAAAAAAACTACATAATAAAAAATTATAAAAGCATCGGAGATAGTAGAGATAAATGACAACCTGACTGGGATCAAAAGGATTACAGACCTCTGACAATAAACGGTCCTGACAGGTGATCTGATTAACCAAACTGCACATATGGGTCAGCTGAGGACATTTGCTTTTCAAAGACACAAAATGTATTGATTTCAGTGAGCTTGGTAGATGATCCAGGTAACATTGGAGCTTATGGTGGGTAAGGAATTCTTCTTGGTTGGAATGGGTTGTTACTCGTGCTGCTGTTGCTTTTCTATTATCTCAAATTGACATGCCTGCCTCTGACAAAGTGTTTTTGTTTCTATACCAACACCTACAAGATACATTCTCCTGTATTTCCCTGGATTTTCTGTAAACATGAGAGATGCATGTGCTAACTTCTACTGTGGAGAAGTTGGCTGTCACAGCTGCTGCTGAGCTGTGACCACTCACACCTGATCATCATTACCCTGATCCCCAGCTGCTGCCATATAAGGACAGATCTTCCCCCTGCACTGCGTCAGATTGTTGTGAAACCCTTAGCGGTAACACCTTCAGGCCTGCTGTAGAAACTTGAGCTAAGTGCCCAGTAACTAACCTGTCTGTCTCTTCCTTCTACCTAGTTGCCTCTCCTGTCCCTGATCCTGACCCTCTCCACTGGATTTGGACCTCCTGACTTTGACCCCCTGTCTGTCTGACCCTGAGATCAGGAACCGCCTGACCCCAATTTGGATTCCCTGGTTCTGAGCCTGGCCTGTCTGACTAAGAATAAGTTTATTTCCTAATAAACACCTGTTTTTTTATTCACTGTTCTGTCCCTGCGTCCATCAGTGCCTGACCGTGTCATTGGCAAATAAATCCCATTCTTAAGAGGAAAGTTTATTGAAATGCATTGAGACGGTTTTATTACCCTACATGTAACTTTTCTTGTATCTGTTTTAGAATTTGCTACACTATTCAACATAACACCACATCACCATGTACTTTTTAGCTTTTATTTTGCTACCTTTCTGTTGCAGTATGTACTGTGTGTGCTGTGGTTCATCACCACAGCTGAAGAAATAAACAGTCTGCTCAGTCAGACTGTTTATCTGCCAGCACAGATGGCAATGATATATTTTTTTTCTACTGCTGAGAAAAATAAAAGACATTGGAAAAGAGAAGAACTGTCAGAGTCTTTAGAGTGATGGTTTCCTCGCAGCTGAGAGTAATTGGTTTCTGTGTGAGCTGAACCCAGAATGATTTATCAGATCTATTGGCAGGAGACACAAGGTGCTTGCCAGAATGTGGACGCAAGATTCTGATCCATGTCTGAGCGTCTCGTTTTGCTGCCACCAATTTGAGTAACTTGGATGATCCTCTGGCTCTGACGGCAAATTCTTAACATTTTTCACAGAACTGAGCAGACCTTTCTTTTGGTCAGATGTTGCTCTTGGTGGAATAGTGTTCATTGGCTGTTTTTTTTTCTTCATATTTATTTTTGTTGCTATCGTAAGTGAAAACAGATTAATGATTAGCAGCTGTTGCAGACCAAGAATATGTTTGCAGACGTTATGTCTGTACTTTCAGGTGCAAAAATTCCAGTGTCTCAAATGAAAGTCAGTAAGGTATGATTCTAATTAGGCCAGAGATGGAAGTGATTATGAGAAGAAGTGAGCACACTGTCAGACGTGGCCTTGTGAGTCACTTCTTCAGCAGGCAGACAGATGGCTGGCTTTAGAACCACTGCAGCTCCTTCTAGTGTCACTTTCCTGGCAGGTAGAACAGGGCAAAGGCCATTTGTCAGGCACTCTTATTTCCTGTTCATAATGTCCAACATTAACACTGTTATAGAAAGATGTGGAAAATTCTAGTATCATTACTGTTAAAGATGGTTGTTTCTGAAATCAAGGTATGTTAAAGAAGCTACAGTTTTAACACGCTCTGCTCCATCGTTCCTTTGTCTTCAGTTCCTTCTGAAAGGAAGAAAATGCCAGATACTTCCTTTAGATATGTAGTATAAGTAGGTAATGTTCTATCTGGTCCAATCATCTCTGTTTGCTTTCAGTTGGTTAGCTTAAGAATGGGGAATC
The DNA here is from genome assembly GCF_051168715.1 of Poecilia mexicana. Lineage (NCBI taxonomy): Eukaryota > Metazoa > Chordata > Actinopteri > Cyprinodontiformes > Poeciliidae > Poecilia > Poecilia mexicana. The sequence continues at coordinate 32,964,264 of NW_028263375.1, forward strand.
TGTTAAAAATCTTTGTTAAAGTCACCTGAGAAATATTTGAATATTAGAGACGCACCATGCTTTCCTTTCTTCAGGAAAGGCTGTTTTCTGGTAGCAGTTGTGTCTTTGCAATAAACAGCTTCTTGCAGGTTTGGTTCTGCAACAGGACAGATAATCTGCCCATTTAACCAGCTATCATGAGCTTTATAAGCCCAAAATTATTTTACAGAGACAAGAACAGCAGAAACAATAAAATTCTGTGCAACATGCATCATTATGGGAACCTTTAGCTGTATGTCAGTGTGAGGGTTCTCACATTAACCAGCCAGAGAGACGCTGAATGAGATTCAAAAATAATCTTAATTTATTACAAAAAAGTTCAAAAATAATCAAACAATGAAGAATTGGGCCCAAAACTGAGGTCAACATAACAAACTACAACTCAGGTGTTAACACAAAGAACTCAAGCACAAAACTGACCTAACAAACAAGACATGAGGGGAACTTAAATAGTGGCTGATCAGACCACTGCTGACACACAAGGGGTAATTTAAACATACAAAAACTTAAACAAATACAATACCAAATCTTTAAATTAAACAAACATTAGACTGAAACTACCAAATAGAAGAAACATTAAAGAAATGGTCAAATTAAATTAAAGAAAACCAAATTTCCCCATCCCCTGGCAAACAAATGGAACGGCCCGCTGAGGAGGTTTTGCCAGCCATACAAGGACATCAATTAGCTGGAGCTCTTCTGTGACCCTCCAGCAGCAGCTCCAAAGGAAACTGGTAACTCAAAACAAATAAATTAATTTGTTGCTTTTAACAAGAATATAAAGAACTGACAAATAAAGTTAACTAAATGTGTGCACTGCAAATAGTTAACTAAAAGGTCAGAATAATGGAAAAATAATTTTTAATAAAAATCTAAACTATTCACTAATTAATATCTAAATTAATGTAAAGGATAAACAAAATTACCACCATTCAGGTCTGTGTGACAGTAGGGTCAGCTGTCACAGTCAGGTTGTTATTTACAGTCATCATTGCTACTACCAGTATTATCCATACATGTTATTGTCTCATGAGTTAGTTTGTAGCCATCTTTTTTGTGTAATATAATTTATTACCACAGTGCATTGAACAAGCACATAAATATTATAACAGTTTTAATTTCAAATTTTTGATCATTATTGAGTGAGTAGGTAATATATTTCATTAAATTGAGATAAGAGGTAGGATTAAATGTTCACTTAAGTGTTCATTTCTTCCTGCTCTTTTTCAAACACCAAAGTAGTATTAAACTAATTGTTTTATTCTTGGTTATTTATGCACTTGTTTTTCTCTATCCTACTGATTACTTGTTCACTTGTTTGTAAAACCTGTTTGAAATAAATAAATAAATACAAATGCAAATTATGCAAGTTGTTCAACTTGCTCGTTGGTATACCCCACCTCCAACTGTTCTTAGGAAGGGGAAATGTCAGTTTGTCTGCAGTAATACTGGAATACTGTGACATTGTATAAAAACAATACTCTGTCCTTGATGAAATATTTTTCACATTTCCTTTAAAGTGTACCTATTGTTTTATTGTGCTAATTTTCATAAGCATGTTGTCTGTAAACTTTTAATACATTGACAGTTTGTACAATTCTCTGATAGTATATTGTACTCTGGAAAAATCTGAATATATTGAATACACAATGTAACTTTTTTCAGCCAGAAAATGTGCTGGAATTGATCCTTCTGTGTTCTGTAGACTGATGTGTTTGCAGTACTGTAAGGTGTATGGAGCATTAATGTACTATGGAAAAGAATAATAATAAAGGACATTAAGTAACTGAAAAGTGTACTTCATTGGCAATAATATTAAACCAAAAGTGTAACTGTAGCATACTGTAATCACACTACTAATATATAAAACACGAAATACTTATATACTTCTAAATATATTTTAAACGTAATTTGATCACAAAAATAATACACTTAAGATAATACACTAATCAAGCATGTATATATTACATAAAAAGCCGTATACTTAAGGTATACAAAGTATAACTTTAGTTGTTCCAAAAAAGTATGTAATAGTACATTTGGTACACTTTAAATTGTGATTTTCTACAATTTAATTACTATTAAAATACATTTATAATTAATTGTTACAAAATAACACACTTCAAGTATAATTATGATTAGTCTGGCTTCAGGTATGCTCAAATTTAACATGCTTAGTACATTTATGTTTCACCAGGGGAGCCCTGCAAGGATTAAATAGTATAAAAGATGATGGATGCTGATGGATGTTTACAGCAAAAAAAAGGCCAACTAAAAAAATCAAAGATTGAGATTTGATATCAATTTATATCAAGTCTCAAGCTTTGTATCTCGACCTGGATTCAACTAGTGTTTTCTTTTCTTCTTCTTTTTTTTTACATAAGTGAAAATTAAGTCTGAGTAGACACTAGAGTATGAGAGGCCCCATGGGCCAAAACTTACAAACTCTCTTACACGTACTATCAAACCCTCTCACATTCGCTATCAAATTCTCTCACATTCGCTATCAAACTCTCTGACATTCACAGTCAAACTCTCTTGCACGTAGTATCAAACTCTCTGACAGAGTTTGATTGCAACGGAAGTTAACTTAAAATTTCAGTTTCTGATAGAACACCAGGCAGGCTTTTCAAAATAAAAGTGGACCTCCGGTTTATGTTTGATTCATGTTTCTCTTCTGCGGCTATAAAAATGTAAAACTTTGTGTTAATTGATTTGCTAAAGGAAATCATGTATCTGAAAATAAATTAAAACATATTATGTTGGCAAAAAATTCTGTAAACCACATATGTGCTACCTCAATCAAAATTGCTGACATTTGACATGCAAAAAAATCTTTCAGATTACATAAACAATACCTTACTTTTCTGACTTCAGGATGATACAGGGACACCTATAAGACCAATTTTAACTGAGGTTGCACATATGTGCTTTACAGGATTTTTTGCCCACATAATATTTTTTTTTTGATACATAATGTCGTTTTGCAAATTAAAACCCTCTATGGCATGGCGTTGCCCTCGGGCAACAAACCACATTTCTGTACCTCACATTGCTCCTTTATTTTATTTTTTGGGGTGAATGATTTAAAATACCTCCAGACATATTTTGTCCAAATAAAAGAGGTATTGAGGTTCATGTGACCTTTTACTTAGAAGAGGAACAGTCCTTTTTATGAAGCAGAGGTGCATGCTACACCTTGCCTCCTACTTGTAAGTTATACATCACTTTTCTTCATGTTTAAATTTGGGTCACTCTAACTAAAAATATTTTAATATCTGTGAGTATGTAAAGAAGCATTATGGATCATTTCAAGACATTTTTTAAAATATGCTAAAACTGTGTTTTTTTGTTTTTTGCCTCAGGGCAACATTGCGCAGTTAGGGCCCTTTTGCTCAGACAATATTATTCTAATGCGATGATATGCAATTGATTACAAAATAATTATCAAAGCCTATTTTTTTACTTTATTATTGACTAACAGCAACAGGAGATAGATGCAAGGTCATTTCATGGATAAAATGTGCATGGTTCATCTGGGGTCATTCCCAATGAAAACATGAGGATCCACTGTACAACCATTATTTCATTGTTTGTTTATCCTCAAAACTAACTTTAGTCCCAAAGGGTGAAGAGCTGGTCATCAATGAACAAATGGCCCCATTCCAAGGCAGGCAAAGACTGAAGCAATACCTGCTAAACCCAAATATATGGGTCTGCAGGGTACTTCATAAAGCTGGAGCAGATGGTGTTCCTTACAACTTGAAAATCTACACAGGGTCGAATCTACCAGATATGGGAGCTGGTGGAAATGTTGTCCTTTGCTTGGCTCAAATTCTACCAAAAAAATCAGAACTACAAACTCTTATAAAAAGAACCTGCAGCCCTAAGTCCTGTCACTTAATGTGAATCTGGTCGCTACAACCCATAGATAATCAGATAAACAGATGGTAATTCCCAGATACGCCAATAATCAAGTGCCAAAAATGTGATACACACTTTTTTTCACAACAGCAAGCAATTCCTTCCTGATGTTTAACATATAATAGGGAAAAAGACTAATTTCAACATCCTTAGTGATTCTAACTCTGCCAAACATACACATGTACAAACACACAAATGCTCGTTTTAGTAATTTGCGCAAATGTACCATTCATTAATCAAAGTTAGTTGTTTATTTTATATTTGGTGAGTTGGAACCATGTCTGATTTATTTTTGTCAAAAAAGGTTTTTTTTTATTAATATAGTTTTTGTTTGATTTGTATTTCATTTCTCATAATTACTGTAGAAAACTTGGCGTTTTAGACCCCTTGTAGCGCAATGTTGCCCTGAGGCAACAAACCCAAATTCGGTTCCGGGAGGTGTCAGGGTCCGATTTTATGATTGATATGTAATTAGGGACCAACAAGCTCCCAAAAGAATGCAGGAAAATACTTTTCCCCCCAAAAAAATAAAAAAGTCATGCCATAGAGGGTTAATTAACACAAAGCTTTAGCCTGTAATAGCCGCAGGAGAGAAACTTGATGTATGAATCAAACATAAACTGGAGATGCACTTTTATTTTGAAAAGAGAGCGCCATAACTTGTGCTGTTGCTGGCTTTACTGCCATTTCCAAAGAGGCGGCTATCCCACTGATAGATGGGGTTTCCGATGCTGGCTGTCGGCTTCTAAGCACTTCTGATAATGCTGTGGGAGCGCTAACAATGTCATTTAAAATATTAGTTGCCGCTCAGCTATTTTTCTGTCCGTGAAAATCCGCCTACCTTCCTGGGGTCCAATCAGAAACTGAAATTTTAAGTTAACTTCCGTTGCAATCAAACTCTGTCAGAGAGTTTGACGGTGAATGTGAGAGAGTTTGATAGTGAATGTGAGAGAGTTTGATAGCTTGACAGTATGTGTAAGAGAGTTTGATAGTGAATGTAAGACAGTTTGATAGTGAATATGAGAGAGTTTGATAGTTGGACAGTATGTGTAAGAGATTTTGATAGTAAATGTATGAGAGTTTGATAGTACGTGTAAGAGAGTTTGTAGGTTTTGGCCCTTGGGGCCTCTCAATAATAATAAACAGACATTCTATTGGGTGTAGAACAATAGGTGCCTGACTTGCAGTGACTGACTTGTTCAATATACTAAACATGGCTAATAAGTAAAAAAAAAGGGCTAAAAGCTTATTTTAGGTGAAATGCTAATGCTAATGCACTGGCTTGCGCAGTGCATAGGGAGAGCAAGTCAGTCACTGCTCTCCCTATGCATTGCTATGAGCAGGCCCCAATAAACAGACATTCTATTGGGTGTAGAACAGTAAGTGCCTGCCATGCATTACATGGGAGGTATTGCTATGGCAATGCATAGGGAGAAAGTCAGTCACTGCTCTCCCTATGCAATTGCTATGGCAGGTCCCAACTAGAATCAAATAATAAAACACCAAAACAAAACCTTTCATTTGTGAGTGTTTTCTTCTTTTTCTTTTTTAGAACAATATGTTATTTGTGTTTTTTTAAGGTTGCATAAAAGACTTTTAGACATTGGTTAATTTAGCTTTAGGATCGTTTGTAGGATAAACAAGCTACAAACTGTGTTAATTTTTTAATTTGAATGTTGACCAATATTAACTTCTATAAATTCTTAAGTACCAAGCCAGTACTTGGGTTTTGCCAAGTATGAACAATATGCATCATTGTTATGGAAAAACAAAGAACCAGGTGACTGACATTCAACAAAAATGATCTGACAGATTCAACAAACTCCACTTTAGTTCCACTAAGGATTTAAAACATCAAGATACATTACGTCCACACAGGGGCGCTGCCAGAAATCTTGGGCCCCATGACAAAAAATTAAAGTGGGCTCTCCCACCCCCTGCGCAGCTGCTCTTACAATTTCTTGAGTCTATAATGTGACCCATAAAAGGTGTCACAATTGTAAAGGCTTGCAACTGCCTTGCTTTCTTTGGTCCAATACCGATACTAGCACAATATTTACTGCTCATAAATTTTACATGCAACAGTCGACAAACAGTATGCAAGTAGATTGCTTAATTTTTGTCTTAGTTTTAGATTACTGAAATCTCTCTCCCCATGAGCAACAGTCAAAAACAACATGCAAAATACACATAAAACAATCCAGACTTCTCAAAAAAATGCTATGTAGTTGCATTTTATGCAAGCTGCAGTATGTAACTTTAATAAAAAAAATGTTTTCTCCATATTTGTTAAAACTGTCACCATGTCGTGACAGTTTGTTATGAGACAGATAATCTGTGAAAACAATCAAACTTTTCCACCTCCTCCCTGAACTTATTGCTAGCTAAAGTAATGCACCATTCTAACCAAAAACAACCAATCAGAACCAGGAGGAGGATCTTAGTGTTGTTAATCAACTTGATTCACTCACTGCTAACTGTGTTAATGGTGGAGAAATGTCATTTCAGGAAAATAGTTTATCTGCGCTCATTGGTAGCTACGCTAACTAGATTGAGCATTTACAACAGGCTATGCTAGCTGCAGCATAGCATAGAGCGAGGGGGTGGAAGGATGAGCAGCCACATGAGATTGTGATTGACAGCACTAAAACTCTCCTGTCTCTGATTGGTTGTTTTTAGAGAGCACTGGGAGAAAGCAGAGGAAATAAATTGTTCACTGATTACCTCTAATACCATACTGTCACAACATAATGACAGTTTTAACAAATATGTGGAAAAAAAATATTTATATAAAAGTTACATACTGCAACTTTAATTTCACTCAGGAGAGGACGGGTCAGGAGGGACGTGAGTTATAACTCCTGCTGACTGACTCACCTGTTGTTAAGTGGTAAAAGGTACAGGGAACAAGTTAAATATATGAATATGTTGGTATTTTTTTTCCTTAATTCATTAAATGCTAATGAAATGGAGGCAAACAGTAGTTTGTAGCTAAACTAACTATGCTAAATGGTTGATAATCTCACACAGTCTACCCACTTCTCTTGGAGAAAAACTGGGTTATAAATTAACACTCTTGCCTTTTTCTCTCTCTACTCTCTATTTTGTTTTTGAAAACCTGATTTGATAACTTTTCTTAGCAGCATAGTAACTGGCACAGTCATTCGTGGCTGCAGTTTCGACTGACTGCAGCTGCATACAGCGTCACTCTCAAGCGCAGGAACGAACCATTTCATGCAGATACAGGGGGGAGTTCAGGGCAAAAACGGATGTGTGTTTTTTGGTCTGGGAGGGGTAACATTAAAGTTTTACTGCTAAAAACAATCTTTGAAAATACAATATGATTAATTTTGTATTTGACAGGACCCCGATTTTTTTATTTTTATTTCTATGAACAAAATATAAATAGTTAAATTGTGGAGGGCCCCCTGCTGGTCGGGGCCCCTAGAAATGTCATCACTTTTCACTCCTTTACCGTGACCCTGCGTCCACATTCTAAATAGCTGTTTTCTGTGTTTAACTGCCAGCTGTGGATCAGCATCAGCACAAACAGTTGATGTGTCGGTGCACATTTATATTGATCAGTCTGAAAGCCACTATGACCCTCAGCGGAGATCACTGAGTCCACACTAATTCATCTGAGTGACATTTCACACTTCAATGTTTAAAAGCAATAAAAGATATACAGGAAAAGATCCTTAGTGGGAATTTCACACCCTACCTGCATGAGAACATTGATCAAAATATCAGAACAACCAGTGAAACCACTAAAACAGTACATCACTGCAGGAAGTGCTAATATCCTGAGAAACACGTTAGCTGTTGCAAATATGAATGGTTTCAGTGGACAGTTGGGGTAGGCCAGGCATATTTATGAAATATGCTGTTGAGACTAAAATGTTATGTATGAGATATGAATAAATGTTTAATGATAATTACTTCAATTGTTTTTTTGTTATTGTTTTTTTGCCTTATGGGACATTCAGTGTCTCACAAGAATGTTAATTTCACAAGATAAAACATGATTACACGTTCTGTAAAAAAAGTATTTCCCCTTTCACACTTTCCTGTTAGTGTTTTTTGGTAACAGTTAAATGTTTCAGATCCTCAAACAAACATTCATTTCAGACTAAATTAAATACAACACAAAGTTTCAAATCAGAGTTTTAGTTACTATCCAAAAGTAATTCTCCCAATGTGGTAAATTATGTATTGACTATATTCTTTAATAACTGAAGCCAATTTCACTCAGGCTCAATTAATGCTGTATCTGCAGAATCAATACATCTTAAAAAGTTACACATGAAGGCCCTGATCTGGAGGTGACTTTTGGATCCACAAAAGCAGAGGCTGCCCACAAATAGTTTAAATTTCACACAGCTGTATTTTAGTTTTTAAGTAATTCAATCTCAAAACAATAAGGAAAATGTTGCACATGAACTCTGGATTATGGGGCTTTGGATGACTGAATGTTGTTAGTCAACTTCAGTGATCTAGTACAAAAAATAGTCATTTTCTAAATTAAATCATTACTGCAAGTAATTATTTTAGTAACTATAAGAGCAACTAAGCAGAAATAACTTTTGCAGCTCATAGTTACTGAAACTGAGTGTTCTATAAACGTCTCCTCTCCTCATTTAGTTAGTTTCCTGTTTAGATCTCATGTCACCAAAACGTTCCACTCTCCTGCTTTGTATCCTTTTCATGTATTGTGAAAAGGATATATTTTTAAAGTAATTGAACTCTGACTTCACTTCCTCAAACTGTCAGATTAGAACCTAACTATGCTAAGCTCCATGTGGTTAGCAAAAGATTTTTGCTAGGACTTCAAAATATTTGAACACAAATGATCCCCAAAAGTTGTTACTCAAATGAATGTTGCCCAATGAAAATGTCAGACTAATGAAAAGTTTGTAAATTACTCCAATTGATTTTATGAAGGAGACTGGCTTCAGAGTCAGATCAAGAACAATTGAGAAAACATGTTAATACATATAATATAAACATGAATAGAAAGGATCTTCTCTGGTCATCTTTTAGAGGTTTGCTTGATCTTCTCACTGATTTCTGTTTTTGTACCTGATTCTTCTTTGGTTCTACACTGTATGCTTCACTCATTTATTAAGCACAAAGAGCCTAATAGTTAAGAGCTTAGATGCTAATAAATAGTTTAGCAGCAGCCGGCGCTCCGCCCCCTGAGCCTGCAGCAGCCGGCGCTCCGTCTCCTGAGCCTGCAGCAGCCGGCCCCAAAGGATCCTGGAGACTCCCCCCGCGGCTTAAGTTCTGGCTCCTGCTCCGCCTCCGGCGTCGCCGCCCACCGGACTGTTTGCGGCAGGTCCTGCCCTGACCGCTTTCTGTTTGGACTGAGTTTTTGTTTTTTGGACTCTCCTGGTTCGTCATTAAATCATAATTTTCATCATGACTACCTGGTTTCACCGGCGTCTCCCTCACCACTCACAACCACACATCATGACAATATCAATAATGTATATTATTAATATATGTTATTCAATGCATATGTATTGATATTGCATATAAATAATATCATATGTAATAGCACTTGACAAAATGTAATGCTTCAGTTGACTGTGTTCTATGACTTTGTATTTTTATGTTTTTATAATGTAAAGCACTTTGAACTGCCTTGTTGCTGAAATGTGTTATATAAATAAAATGTGAATGATTCTTCTTTTACAGCCATTTATATGTGATTGAATTGGAAATCTTGTTTTTGGTAAAGTGCCTCAAGATGACATTTGTTGTGAATTACTGGTGTACCAATAAACTGAATTGAATTGACTTTAATCATTAGAGTTCATTAACTTGATCTTACTGAATAACAGAAACATTTCAGACCACCTTATGAAGTGGATCTGGTGGGGTTTTTTAATCTCCAGCCTAATCAACTTTCAAAACTTAATCCAAGAGTTGTGAAATGACAACATGTGGAGTACTCCAGCTCCGTGTTCATGATTCAACAAAAAGAAAAAAAATTGGACAAAAATAACCTGAATGGAAGAGTTCCAAGTCCAAAACAACTGTTGACTTGTACTGTATATCAGTGGTCCCCAACCTCCGGTCCACCTGTACCGGTTAAAATCCTTTAACCGGATTCTCCCGGTTACTTGCGCGCCAACAATGAGCCCACAAGCAGCAAAATGAGTAAGAAACGGATCAGATGTCTTTGGAAAGTTTCTTTGCAAAGGGGAAAAGGCTCAGAGAGGAGACAGGAGGATGGATTTATCCCGGACCGGTAAGTGAGTCCCACATTACAAGCCCGCTCTGCGTAACATGCGGCTACCGGCTGCTAATGAGGCAATGAAGCTTCAAACTGCTTCGCCACGTAGAGCACGCTGTGCATATAAGCAACACCTCGTGTGTTATTGTCTCTCATCACTCCCTGATGTCTCGTTGCAGAGAAAGAAGCTCAGGGCTCCCGTTAGTCAAGTTAAAATAAGTGAAAATTTTCACGAAAATAAAATTTTCGTATTTGTGGCGCATCTGTATCTTATTTTGAAGGGATATGTAAACGTTATCATAGCAACCAGAGTCAGAGCGCGTTTGGGCAGTGGTCGAGATGAGATGAGTAGAGCTTGTGAGTCTTAAGTCTGGTTTAGACGGCAAGATTTAAGAATTATCGGCCGATTCTCCAAACCTCTGTGACCACAGAGATAACAGTACAACACGTTCGATCGGTTCGTGTTCAGACAAACGGCAGGAGCAGCACACCACACGAACCGATTCCACTCACGAACATCCCGATTCCAGAGGATAATCCAGTAAAACTCCCAACATAGCGGGAATTTAGAATAACCAAACATGGATGACGATGTAGAAACAATAGTGATAGCTTGTGGACTCATTTTAAGAGATAAAAGATGTTATAAAAATAAAAGGCGGTGGATAAAAGACGACGGGAGCAGCCGCTCTATTTGCTGCACTATGATTTGGAAGTGACTGTTTTTTCATAGTTAACATTTTAACTGAATAAACATAATAATGACCTTTACATATAGTAAACATTTCCACATATCATCTCCGATATCCACCGGACTCTCAGTTGCGCGATATGTCAGCTGTTTGGGATTCCCCTTTGTTCTTACGTTACCGCGCTTTCTGATTGGCTACCTGTCACATTCAACAGGTTGTGTTCTCGTTCCCAGTCAGGCAGGGAAAACCCCACAGGCTGCGATAATCGGGCCAAGACAACCCAAATTGGGTATATTCAGAATTTAGCGGGAACACCAGATAAGGCAGAAACCTTATCTGACGGTTCTCACCACCCCCCTCCCCCGGGCCGCAGCAAGATTTCCAAGTCTTGACCAGTCCGCGATAATAAAAAGGTTGGGGACCACTGCTGTATATGATGACACCCAAGAGTCTGCATGAAGAAAAACCTTGAATCAAGACTTTGGAGTGGCCTAGTTAAAGTATTGACTTAAATCCAGTTATGAGGCCATAGTGCAACAATAAATTGGTCATTCATGCTGTAGGGCACAACCAGTTCTAAAGTTAAGGGAGCAATTACTTTTTCAGTCAGGATGGCATGGATACATTTTTTTATTGTTAAATGAATTGATCATTTTAAAAGTTTGGATGGAATTGGATTATGTTTTTGCCTGATAGAAAAAGACCTGTTTTATTTTCTGAAACATTAAAGAGTGAAGAAACAAAAACAGAAGAAATGCTGTTGAGGTCAATTCACTTAAAAAATACTTTATAATTCTCCAAATCCCTTTACAGATTCCTTACAGATGGTGACGGCTGTGGGCAGGAAGGATCTCCTGTAGCCATCAGTATTACAGCAAGCCTAAAAAAGCCCCTGAATCTTTGTTGCATGAGTCTCATCAAGAGGATGCTCAACGTGGTTCTCTGTGTTCCTTAATTTGTTAGACATCTTTCTTTAAACAATCATCTCCAGAGGCTCCAGAACAGTCTGCAGTACAGAATCACATTCTGGTTTCACCAACAATCATCTCCTGTGTTTTGTTCACATTCAAGAAGAGATGATTGTTTCCACACCATGAGTTAAGACTGTTCACCAGCTCTCTGTACTCAGCTTCCTGTTCATCTTTGATAAACCTGTCAGCTGCTGAATCATCTGAGTATTTTTGTATACGTCAGGACTCTGACTGTTGGAGATCTGAGATGACCAGGGTGTAAAGGAATGGTGAGAGTACAGTTCCCTGTGGTGCTCTGGTACTGCTGACCTCCTGATTACACACACACAGTTCTTCAGTCTCATAAACTGGAGTGTCTCTGTTCAGTTCTAATTGATGCTGCACCTTGAAATGTGGAATATTTGAGGCAGATTTTTTAGTAAATCAATGGAAGCTTGGCTAATTTGCTATGTCTTAAAATACTGTCCCTTATATGTAATTGGCAGCTTGGAGGGATTTCAAATAAATGCCTCAAACGTTATAATTTGACATGTCCTTAAAGTCACCTGCAGCACTTATTTGAAATGAACTCTGCATCATGCATCATGTGTTGCATGCTCACTCACCTGGCCACAGGGTGCACATCCACAGCACAAGAACGTGGTGATAATCCATGAGTTGCTCTCAAAGACAAACAGTGAAGAACGGAGTAAGAATAAGCGCGTCTCATCCCAGGGTGGATTGTTCACTGTGCTGTTCTGATGTGAAACAGACGGGGCAGAACAGAGGGGAAGAGGAGGAGGAGGCGCTCCCAGTAATAAATGGACCTCCTCCTGATTCATGTGTCTGCCGGGCTCACACAGACAAGTTCTCTAAATGGCCCTACATTTTACCTCCTCTCTTTCAAAAATTAGCGTTAATGTCTGTGTTGCTACAAAAACAGGAAACTCCTCCAACTGTCTGTGATTCAGCTCACTGTGCTTAAGACCAGATGTGCTTTAATGTAACCTGTTAAAGGACTTTTTTTCTTGCTCAGTCTGTGAACAATAAGCTACACACTCTGAAGGTCTGGTACTCTTATCAACTCCCTAAAAACCCAATTTGCAAAAAAATAATCCAGTTTGTATGTTTTCCCCTTTTTAAATGGCATGAATAGATTCTTAAGTTCAGTGTGATGCAAAAGATTACTGTGCCAGCCAACCTTAGATTGTACTTGAAGTAAAATGTGTGAAATATTTCTTATGTGCAATGGAATCCATATACTCAGCAGAAGTGGGCTTAGAGTCCTGTCTGAATTGTACAACTATTTTGTAAAATTCACTGTTTGCATTTTTCTGTCATTCCCTTTGGGTATCTGCTGCTTCTAAAAAGAGCCAAGAGCCCCCAAAAGAAACAACAACAACAAAACTAACAAACAAACAAAAAAAAAATCCAGCCATCAAGTAAATGTTCTGCTGGTCAGAACATTTACTTGACCAGGCTGTCAAACAACTGACAGTCTGGTCAGCTGTTTGAGATGGACTGAACCAGGTTCTGGCTCTCCTTGAGGTTTCATCCTGTTAAAGGGGACATTTTACTCCCCACTGTCACTACATGCATGCTCATCATGAGGGATTGCTGAAAAGTCAACAAGACAACTGTCTACTGTCGCTATGTTTGTAAGTCAATGACTTGATCCGCTGCTGGGTTTCCTTAGATAAAAACTTTTTAAACTCCTTTCAGTAATGAACTGGACTTACTGTACTGCTCGATATGATCAGTTGGAATGTCTACACCAGTAGTGCCCAAAGTCGAGGGCCACATCCTGCATGTTTTAGTTCTCTCCCTGGTGGTAGCAACAACCTCCTCAGCATGTCAATGTTCTTCTTTGGCCGTCTAATGAGCCATCATTTGAGCCAGATGTGTTAAACCAGGGAGAGAACTAAAACATGCAGGATGCCGGCCCTCCAGGACCCACTTTGGGCATCGCTGGTATACACCATTGAATTGAAAAGACTTTCTTGTAAAGTGCCTCAAGACAGCATTTGTTGTGAAATGGTGCAATATAAATAATTTGAATTGAAATTGGATAAGCACCTGATATTTTTCCCAAAAGAACTTATGTCACATATCATCCTCGCTTGTCAAATGTCAGCACCTTCTGAAGTAATATCCATATCTTTATTATATTGTTGTTATATTAAAATTATATTTTGGTAACTGTATTTATTTCTTCATAACTGAGGATACCACCGTAATTGTATGTTCCTTATGATCAATTATGATAAAAAAAAATATTATGTCTTGTCTTATTTGCTTATATAAAACACAGCGTGCTGCATGTGATGTGATGTGATATAGATGATGTAGGTCACTTAAGGGTTTTAGACACAGAAGCCTAGTGGCAGCTTGTTGTTTGTCAAAGCAGAATTTGCAAAACATTTCCGCATAAGTTGTGAGCTTTACTGGTCTCCAGGAACATCTTTGCTTCTGCCAGTGGTTGACTTGCTTGAAGATTGGTCTTGCTTGTCAAAGGTCACCATCTTCTCTTTCCTTTCCAGTCTCTGCAAACACAAAACATAGAACTGATTACAAATACATGTACAGCTTATAAGCTGAACTTACATATTTCTTCCACCATTTCACAGTTCAACAGGGATCATTCAGGTCACATTGATGCTGCCTGACATGTGCTATGATACATTTACAGTTTTTCTCAATCACTTTAGTGCTTTTCTCAGAACAGAATTGAAATTCTCAAAACTACTTGATCAATCTTTAATTCACTGTATCACTTGTGTACAACAAAAAAAAGCAGTTTCTCATTTTTGTGAACAAGTTGCAAATACTTTTGTACATCCATGCAAGTGATTATGTTGATTATGCTGATTCCTTGTCATTCTGAAGCACTGATAATTTCACTGACAAATATTTACCTTTGAGAGATAAACTACGGATTTTGAGAAAGAAACTGGATTCTGTAGGAAATTCTTTTCTTATTAATATTTTTATTAGGAGGAAGGGAGACGTTACAAGATAAAATTTAACTACTAATGACACAGTATACCAGATCGTACACAGTTTCTCCATGACATCAACAGAAAAGACTAAACACGGCCACAAAAGAGGTACCGAGTGTACAGATGGAAAAAGGCATACAATTCACCTTCTATGAGTATTTTTCTTTTTCTTACATAACAGAACAGGACAAAACATATACACACCTAATGAAAAGATGAAAATTAAAAAAGGGAAAAAAATGGACAGGTGTGGGAGGAGGTGCAGTGGGAGGGCATCACCCAGTCCGGGAAAAGAGACTGAAGAGAGTGAGAATGTCATGAAAGAATGCCATAAGTTATAGAATTTAGAGTTGCTTTTCACTGAATATCTGATCCTCTCAAATTTTTTTGGAAGCTCTTTGAAATGCTAACAGAGCTAATTGCTGCTGCTGCTGCCAGTACTGAATATGAAACCACCAATCCGACTAGACCAAGACTGAACCCTAAACAGCTGTTACCAGACCGGACACAAAACTGTAGAACTACTTACCGGATCACACAGTCCGACCAGAGGTAACTCCAATAAATTATGTAGAACTTTTGAATCTTGTCTCCTTCTTCCAATAGAACTTTCATGTGCCTTTATTACAATTCAGTTTTCCTGGAGTATTATTCCAGGCTGGTTTATTTTACTCATAACCTTAAAGACAACCCACCCCTGGCTGCCACAGTTTCATTTATGAAGCTGAAGGTGGCAGCAGCAGCAAAATACCAGCTCTTATGGCCAACTGTCCTCTTCCTCCATTTGGTCCTCATCATCATGATTACCTCTCGTGATTTCTAGATTCCCATTTATTTCAACATACTCTGGTTAAATTTGAAAAGACTTAAAGATGTTACTAATCACTGTTTGAGCTTGATGGAGCTAGCACAGTCAGACCTAAAGATGCAATCTACCCAAAATGCATTGCAGCGTGAACAACATGGCAACATTCATGTGACAATATTTTATCGCAATTTAGAAAAACTAAACACCCTACTGTATTATTATTGTTTTCCAACTAAAATAAATATTTCTGAAATAAAGTCTATTGCTACAACTAATCATAGATCTGTTTAAGAATTCTTTGTTTCTGAGTAAAACTTTCAGACAAGATGTATCAGAACAAAATAAAGAACTATTACATTTTGTATTCAATTTTTTTAAGTTGTTCAGTTCCCTACATGTGTAGTAAGTGTAAATTTTAACGTTGTCACTTAAAACATAGTGAGGTCTCACCTGTTTAGTTGGTTGTACCTTGGGGTACCGGGACATGTGTTGTAGTAAACGCTCCGTCTTCTCCCAGTCACCCAACCAATGCTCCCGGGAGAACACAGACTTATGGGATGCAAGTCGTTGGTACATGGCCTGATTTTTCCCAGCGATGTCCTTTTGCTCCCTCTTGCCAGCGTTTGAACTGAGGATACAGAAAAATGTTTAACAAAAGTGTTATTTTGTTTCCTATTTGTTCTCCAAGATGTCCCCTCAAAAAACTAACCTAATGAAAAGAGCATCAGGTAGCACCTGTATGTAAGAGTATGAAGTGATTTCACTTACGGTCAATCATTAACCTGTTCTGGATTCTACATAGCCCATTAGTGGACTTGTTACATATTAATCCATTCATATTATACACTATATTGCCAAAAGTATTTGCCCACCCATCCAAATAATTAAAATCAGATGTCCCAATGACTTCCATGGCCACAGGGGTATAAAATGAAGTAGCTAGGCATGCACACTGTTTTTATAAACAGTGGTGACAAAATGGATCATTCTCAGGAGCTCAGTGAATTCCAGTGTGGAACTGTATTGGGACGCCACCTGTGCAACAAATCCAGTCGTGAAATTTCCTCATTCCTAAATATTCCACAGTCAAATGTCAGCTGTATTATAAGAAAATGGAAGTATTTGGGAAAGAGAGCAACTCAGCCATGAAGTGGTAGGCCATGTAAACTGACGGAGCGAGGTCAGCGAATGCTGAAGCACATAGTGCAACGAGGTCACCAACTTTCTGCAGACTCAATCACTACAGACCTCCAAACTTCACGTGGCCTTCAGATTAGCTCAGGAACAGACTGCAGAGAGATTCATGGAATGGGTTTCCATGGTGGAGCAGTTGCATCCAAGCCAAACATCACCAAGTGCAATGCAAAGCATCAGATGCTGTGGTGTAAAGAACGCCACCAAAACAACTCTAGAGCAGTGGAGGTGTTCTCTGGAGTGACGAATCACACTTTTTCATCTGGCAATCTGATGAACGAGTCTGGGTTTGGTGGTTGCCAGGAGAACAGTACTTGTCTGACTATATTGTGCCAAGTGTAAAGTTTGGTGGAGGGTGGATTGTGGTGTGGGGTTGTTATTCAGGAGCTGGGCTTGGCCCCTTAGTTCCAGTGAAAAAACTCTGAATAGTTCAGCATACTAAGACATTTTGGACAACTCCATGCTCCCAACTTTGTGGGAACAGTTTGGAGCTGGCCCCTTCCTCTTACAACATGACTGTGCATCAGAGCACAAACCAAGGTCCATAAAGACATGGATGGAGAGTCTGGTGTGGAGAGAAGCAGGACTTTATAATTGTCTTGATTTATGCTTGACTGCTAAACAAGCTTCCTGTCACTAGGTGGCAGCAGTGTTCAAAATGAATCAATAGGGTGCCCCTTTCAAGCCAGTAGAATAGGTAGTCAACACTGAGCTGAGCATAGCTGAAAGCTGCGTTAAGACCATTGTTCCTCAGTGAGGATATACGTTCGGACGTTTAGAAACATAACTACCGCCATAGAGGAGAGATGAAGAAGTTTGTGACAGTGAAAAGAAAAACCGTGGCAGAGGTCAGTAAAACAAGTATGACGGAGTTTTTGGGCCAGACTAAGATTTTATTTTTAACTATAAAAAAAGTCATAAAATTAGAAGAACAATGTCATATTACAAGAATAGATACTACAAAGTCTTTAAAAGACGAAAAGAAAAACGTAATTTTAATTTTAATAAGAAAAAAGCTTTGATAGAATAATCAAGATATGACATTACCAGCTCAGCAAGTCGTTCTTTGAAATAACAATTCTTTAATAAATAATCCTTTATTATTTAAAGCGTCTTAATAGATCAGATTAGTTTCTGATATGTTAAGATTAAATATTTCCTTATTTGTAAAAACCAACTATAACTTTACAAGACCCTTGGTGTTCCTTTTTTTGGCACAGTGTGGTGTTGGATTTTCTGAACTTTTTTTTTATTACTTTATTCTCGTATCATTACAACTTTACTGTAAATTAAAGCAAACAAGCAACAACAACAACAAAAAAACAAACAAACAAACGTACAAAAAAACTCTTAGTCTGGCCCTAACTCCATCGTAAGGAAGTAACTGTAGCTTTCAGAAAAAGCCCAAAACATAGATAAGACGTATTTTCTGTGAACGTAAATATCCAATTTTCATCTCTTCTGACAAGATAGATAGATAGCATTTATTGTCATTGAACAGAATTCAACGAAATTTCCATTGCAGCTCCCGTGCAAGAGGTCGAATATATACAGTATAAATAAGCAAACACACAATAATAATATAACAATATATACAACTAAATTAACTAAAGGCACTCAACCATACCAAAGAAGTAGCAGCAGGTCCAATTATGGCAAAGTACAGATAATGTAACAGTGCAAAGTGCAGAACAATATGGCTGTGTGGGGGTGGAATAAACAATATTGTTGCAAATTTTGCACAAAATTTACCTACGAAACTATATACCTTTTGAAAAACAAGCTGAAAAAACAGCAAAATAATACATTTTTATTGTAAAAATGTACATCAAAGTTGATCATTTGCACTTTTTCTCTATTGAGAATCCCACAGACTGAGCAGTCTTGAGTTAATAAACTGAACTTTGAAATTGTTTAGAAACTTAAAACAATAAAATGAGCTCCTACCTCTCATTTCAGTTGTTTTGATAACCGGGTCATTTATTGGTGGACCCAGTGGGATGTACAAGTAAATTATTAAATATTATCAGATTATTAATAGTATTTCAATTTGGACAGGGGTGGGGGGATGTGAACAAATGTATTATCCCTAGGGGCGGCATGACAGAAAATAATTGGGAAACACTTAAGAAGGTGAGTGAATACTTTGGGCAATATAGTGTATAAGGTATCCATATCTTTATTATATTCTTGTTACATTAATATTATATTTCAGCTAACTGTATTTATTCATTCATAACTGAGCGTACCACTGTAATTGTATGTTCTAGATACATAATGAGCAATAAAAATATTATGTCTTGTCTTATTTGCTTCCATGAAGTAAATAAGACCTGTGATGTCTTATCTGCTGCATGTGATGTCATGAAGATGATGTAGGCCATTTAAGGGTTTTAGACACCGTGGCCTAGTGGCAGCATGTTGTTTGTTTAAAATGTCAAAGAAGAATTTGCAAAACATTTCCGCATAAGTTGTGAGCTTTACTGGTCTCCAGGAACATCTTTGCTTCTGCCAGTGGTTGACTTGCTTGAAGATTGGTCTTGCTTGTCAAAGGTCACCATCTTCTCTTTCCTTTCCAGTCTCTGCAAACACAAAACACAGAACTGATTACAAATACATGTACAGCTTATAAGCTGAACTTACATATTTCTTCCACCATTTCACAGTTCAACAGGGATCACTCAGGTCACATTGATGCTGCCTGACATGTGCTATGATACATTTACAGTTTTTCTCAGTCGCTTTAGTGCTTTTCTCAGAACAGAATTGAAATTCTCAAAACTAGTTGATCAATCTTTAATTCACTGTGTCATTACAAAAAAAGCAGTTCCTCATTTCTGTGAAATTCCCTGCCGTTTCCTTGTCATTCTGAGGCACTGACATGTTCACTGACAAATATTTACCTCTGAGAGATAAACTACGGATTTTGAGAAAGAAACTGGACTCTGTAGGAAATTCTTTTTTTTTTTTTTTTTTATTACCGTATTTTCTGCACTACAAGGCGCACTTAAAAACCTTCAATTTCCTCAAAAGCCGACAGTGCTTACCGGATCACACAGTCCGACCAGAGGTAGCTCCAATAAATTATGTAGAACTTTTGAATCTTGTCTCCTTCTTCCAACAGAACTTTCATGTGCCTTTATTACAATTCAGTTTTCCTGGAGTATTATTCCAGGCTGGTTTATTTTACTCATAACCTTAAAGACAACCCACCCCTGGCTGCCACAGTTTCATTTATGAAGCTGAAGGTGGCAGCAGCAGCAAAATACCAGCTCCTATGGCCAACTGTCCGCTTCCTCCGTTTGGTCCTCATCATCATGATTACCTCTCGTAATTTCTAGATTCCCATTTATTTCAACATACTCTGGTTAAATTTGAAAAGGCTTAAAGATGTTACTAATCACTGTTTGGGCTGGATGGAGCTAGCACAGTCAGACCTAAAGATGTAATCTACCCAAAATGCATTGCAGCGTGAACATGGCAACATTCATGTGACAATATTTTATCGCAATTTCGAAAAACTAAACAGCCTTACAGTCAGTACAGTACAGTAGTAATACTGTACTGTAATTACAGTATTTATACTGTAATTGTAAATTACAGTATAAATTTATTTCAGTATTTATTTCTGAAATATTTATTTCAGAAATACATATTTCTAAAATAAATATTTCTGAAATAATACTACAACTAATCATAGATCTGTTTAAGAATTCTTTGTTTCTGAGTAAAACTTTCAGACAAGATGTATCAGAACAAAATAAAGAACTATTGCATTTTGTATTCAATTTTTTTAAGTTGTTCAGTTCCCTACATGTGTAGTAAGTGTAAATTTTAACGTTGTCACATAACACACATAGTGTGGTCTCACTTGTTTAGTTGGTTGTTCCCTGGGGTACCGGGACATGTGTTGTAGCAAGCGGTCCGTCTTCTCCCAGTGACCCAACCAATTCTCCCGGGAGTACACAGACTTACGGGATGCCAGTCGTTGGTACATGGCCTGATTTTGCTCACTGATAATCACAAGATCCTGCTTCCTTTTGCCAGCATTCGAACTGAGGATACAGAAAAAAAGTTTAACAAAAGTGTTATTTTGTTTCCTATTTGCTCTCCAAGATGTCCCCCCAAATATCTAACCTAAAGAAAAAAGCATCAGGTAGCACCTGTACGTAAGGTTATGAAGAAATTTCACTTACTGTCAATCATTAACCTGTTCTGGATTCTATTAAGCCCTTTAGTGGACTTTTTACATATTAATCTGTTCATATTATACACTATATTGCCAAAAGTATTTGCCCACCCATCCAAATAATTAAAATCACTTATCATTTGCACTTTTTCTCTATTGAGAATCCCACAGACTGAGCAGTCTTGAGTTAATAAACTGAACTTGGAAATTGTTTAGAAACTTAAAACAATAAAATGAGCTACTACCTCTCATTTCAGTTGTTTTGATAATCGGGTCATTTAATGGTGGAGCCAGTGGGATGTACAGATACATTATTAAATATTATCAGATTCTCAATAGTATTTCAATTTGGGCAGGAATCGGGGGACCTGAACAAATGCATTATCCCTAGGGGTGGCATGACAGAAAATCATTGGCAAACACTTAAGGAGGTGAGCGAATATTTTGGGCAATATAGTGTATATGGTATCCATATCTTTATTGGGGCCTGCCTAGCAGAGCAGTGACTGCCTTGCTTCTGCCCATAGCAATAGGCAGGCACCTATTGTTCTACTACACCCAATAGGATGTCTCTTTATTATTAAAGTTTATTTATTTTTCTTCTGTCACCGTTAGTGTGGCTCGTACCGCTGTGTGCACCTCCACAAAAGTGGTATCAAAACGTCCGGCTTGATGCCGAGAAGGGAGCTATTTTTAGTAGGATTGGGAGTTACCATGGTGACATAAATTGCGAAGCAAGGCTGAGTGTCACGGAATCAGGAATCTTTCTCTCTGACACACACACAGGACAGTGGATTTCTGACTCCAAAACTCTTTTTAACTCACCCTCGTGGGCACAAAAATCTCCCTATTGCTCTGAAGGTCAGTCATGACATTGATACCCATGCCTCCTCTTGTAAAATGTTTTCAAAAATTTTCTAGGGGTTGTACTTCTCTGTAAAAGTGCTTCAGACCGACGCTCAGTGTCTGACAAAGATAGGAACTCTTAGTGTCTCACAGAGACAGGAATATTTCTCTCTGACACACAGCACAGTAGATATCTGACTTTAACTCGCCCTCACGGGCACAAAAATCGCCCTATAGACCCTTTTCACATGACGTCAGACAACATCCGTTTTGACTCGATCCAGTGTATCTTTAGTTCTGGTGTGTGTAGTTAACGGTGTTTCTGGACTCTAAAGCAGCTGCCACAAATACGATTTGAAGATATATCACTATTTGCAAACAAATTTTCTTCATCAACATAATCTAAACTGGACAAATTCCTCGCTGATTAATACCAGTTTGACTACGAAGGTACGTGTTTTGTTTTTTTTCTAGCTGTTAGTTGATATGCTAGGATAGCAATAGTAATTTGTTAGCTGGCTAACATTACGTAGCCTTTCTGTTTTGGAAATAGAATGTATTTAGGCTCTAATCTTAATCAGATTTTTATAGTATAGACTGGGGTTGCCACCTGCCACGGAAAATTCATGATCATATTAACCCCTCCTCACATCATATGCTATTCTCACCACCCGCTCAGTAGCGACATTACCTGTAGCCACAAGACCAAAACTTGACAGTTATGCCAAACACCCGCTACTCCATCACGTCCTGACAAGTTAAACTCTTACTACGATCAAGACATGAGGAGGAAGACGCTGTTTTAGATAGATAGATAGATAGATAGATAGATAGATAGATAGATAGATAGATAGATAGATAGATAGATAGATAGATAGATAGATAGATAGATAGATAGATAGATAGATAGATATTTATTAACGTTTCATTGGAGAATATATATATATATATATATATATATATATATATATATATATATATATATATATATATATATATATATATATATATATATATATATATATATATGACTGACTGTATAGCACAGTGGGCAAGACACCAGTCTACCACCGGGGTTCGAATCAAGGCTGGGGCAAGTTACAACAGTGCAATTGAGCTATGCAGTGTGGGTCCCTAGGCAAGACCCTTGGAGCTATATAGCCTACCTCATACCATGAGAGACATTGATATGCATAACATGCCGGCTCAGACGTCGCCCGGCCAAACAAGGTCTGCGTCAGGTGCTGGGGAACCAGAGCACCTTGATGAAAAATGGGCTACTGGAACAAGACGGAAATGGGCGAGAGACGAAAACATGGATCTGTTGGAATGCTACTACTCAAGTAACCCTAGTCAGAGGGGCTACATGCAAAGACTGAGGGTGGAATGGTTACTTCGACACCCACAGTCTACAATGACTGTGGGATACAACACAAATGCTACGGCAAGAGGGAGGAGCCCGGATGTAAGGTCTCCATGAGCGACTGGCAGCTCAACTGAACCAGCTGCTACAGAATGGGACTCACCCTGAATGGTTAACTGAAGGGCGCACAATCCTGATCCAGAAGGATCCCTCAAAGGGTTCAGTCCCATCCAACTATCGGCCGATAACCTGTCTCTCTACAACATGGAAGCTCATGTCAGGCATCATAGCAGCTAAGATAAGCGGGCACATGGATAAATACATGAGCACGGCACAGAAGGGCATCGGCACCACACAGTCGCCCGAGACTGCAAAACCCGACACACCAACCTGTGCACCGCTTGGATTGATTACAAGAAAGCCTATGACTCAATGCCACACACTTGGATCATTGAATGCTTGGAGATGTACAACATCAATAGGACTCTTAGAGTCCATAGCAGCAAACCACTTGCACAAGTGTCCATCAAATCTGGCATATACCAAGGAGATGCTCTGTCCCCACTGCTGTTCTGCATAGGCCTGAACCCCCTCAGCCAAATCATCAACAAGACTGGCTACGGATACCGACTCAAAAATGGGGCCACAATCAGTCACCTCCTATACATGGATGACATCAAGCTGTACGCCAAGAGCGAGCGAGACATCGACTCACTGATCCACACCACCAGGATCTACAGCACTGACATTGGGATGTCATTCGGACTAGAGAAGTGTGGCCGGATGGTTACAAAGAGAGGGAAGGTCGTCCGCACAGAAGGGGTCTCACTCCCAGAGGGAACAATAGCAGACATAGAGCACAGCTACAAGTACCTGGGAATACCACAAGCAAATGGCAACCTCGATGAGGTCACAAGGAAAGGAGCCACAGCCAAATACCTCCAACGAATAAGGCAAGTCCTGAGAAGCCAGCTCAATGGCAAGAACAAGATCCGTGCAATAAACAGTCCAAGTGTGTGGCATTACCAGTAATCAGATACCCTGCCGGAATAATTAGCTGGCCAATGGAAGAGATAAAGGCCACGGATGTTAAGACTCGGAAGCTACTAACCATGCATGGAGGGTTCCACCCCAAATCCAGCACCCTGAGACTGTACACAAGCCGTAAGGAAGGAGGCAGAGGACTAGTGAGTGTGAGAGCCACTGTCCAGGATGAAACATCCAAGATACATAAATACATCAAGGACAAAGCCTCAACGGACGATGTACTCAGCGAATGTCTCAGGCAATGGGGAACAGAGGACGAGGTGCTGGAGGAACCATCATGGGAAGACAAGCCCCTACATGGGATGTACCACCGACAAATAACTGAAGTGACTGATATCAGGAAATCCTACCAATGGCTGGAGAAAGCTGGACTCAAGGACAGCACAGAGGCCCTCATCCTGGCCGCCCAGGAACAGGCCCTAAACACCAGAGCAATAGAGGCTCAGATCTAACACACCAGACAAGACCCAAGGTGTAGGTTGTGCAAGGAGGCCTCTGAGACAGTCCAGCACATAACAGCAGGGTGCAAGATGCTGGCAGGGAAAGCGTACATGGAACGACATAACCAAGTGGCGGGCATAGTGTACAGGAACATCTGTGCCGAATATGGACTGGAAGCCCCGAGGTCAAAGTGGGGAACACCCCCAAAGGTGGTGGAGAATGACCGAGCTAAGATCCTGTGGGACTTCCAGATCCAGACAGACAAGATGGTAATGGCGAACCAACCGGACATTGTGGTGGTGGATAAAAAACAGAGGAAAGCCGTTGTGGTGGATGTAGCAATACCAAGTGACCACAACATCAGGAAAAAGGAGCACGAGAAACTGGAGAAATACCAGGGCCTCAGAGAGGAACTGGAGAAGGCCTGGAAGGTGAAGACCACAGTGGTGCCTGTGGTCATTGGGGCCCTCGGGGCAGTCACCCCCAAACTGGAGCAGTGGCTCAAACAGATCCCAGGAACATCAGACATCTCAGTCCAGAAATGTGCAGTTCTAGGCACAGCTAAGATACTGCGCAGAACCCTCAAGCTCCCAGGCCTCTGGTAGAGGACCCGAGCTCAGAGGATGAAAGAGACCACCCGCGGAGGGTGAGAAGGGAATTTTATATATATATATATATATATATATATATATATATATATATATATATATATATATACATATATATATATATATATATATATATATATATGTATATATATATATATATATATATGTGTGTGTGTGTGTGTGTGTGTGTGTGTGTGTGTAGGTGTGTGTGTGTGTGTGTGTGTGTGTGTGTGTGTGGTCGGATGGTTACAAAGAGAGGGAATGTCGTCCGCACAGAAGGGGTCTCACTCCCAGAGGGAACAATAGCAGACATACGTAGAGCACAGCTACAAGTACCTGGGAATACCACAAGCAAATGGCAACCTCAATGAGGTCACAAGGAAAGGAGCCACAGCCAAATACCTCCAACGAATAAGGCAAGTCCTGAGAAGCCAGCTCAATGGCAAGAACAAGATCCGTGCAATAAACAGCTATGCCTTACCAGTAATCAGATACCCTGCCAGAATAATTAGCTGGCCACGGATGTTAAGACTCGGAAGCTACTAACCATGCATGGAGGGTTCCACCCCAAATCCAGCACCCTGAGACTGTACACAAGCCGTAAGGAAGGAGGCAGAGGACTAGTGAGTGTGAGAGCCACTGTCCAGGATGAAACATCCAAGATCCATAAATACATCAAGGACAAAGCTTCAACGGACGATGTGCTCAGCGAATGTCTCAGGCAATGGGGAACAGAGGACGAGGTGCTAGAGGTACCATCATGGGAGGACAAGCCCCTACATGGGACGTACCACCGACAAATAACTGAAGTGGCTGATATCAGGAAATTCTACCAATGGCTGGAGAAAGCTGGACTCAAGGACAGCACAGAGGCCCTCATCCTGGCTGCACAGGAACAGGCCCTAAACACCAGAGCAATAGAGGCTCAGATCTAACACACCAGACAAGACCCAAGGTGTAGGTTGTGCAAGGAGGCCTCTGAGACAGTCCAGCACATAACAGCAGCGTGCAAGATGCTGGCAGGGAAAGCGTACATGGAACAACATAACCAAGTGGCGGGCATAGTGTACAGGAACATCTGTGCAGAATATGGACTGGAAGCCCCGAGATCGAAGTGGGGAACACCCCCAAAGGTGGTGGAGAATGACTGAGCTAAGATCATGTGGGACTTCCAGATCCAGACAGACAAGATGGTAATGGCGAACCAACCGTACATTGCATTTCCTCTCATCCACATATTTCGTTGCCAGATGTGTAAAATTTACAAAAAGAAGCAATTTAAATGTAAAAGTTGCACATATGTAGATTACTCAAGAGAAGCTATTTACAATAGTTTTTGCAGAACTCTACACATCAATTCATTTATTAATAGATACATATAGATATTAATTACAGAATAGATACACAGATTTCATTTCTAACACAGCTGCTTGCAGTAGTGAGTGTTCATCCAAGAAGTGTGACTTGCAGGAGCAGGGAGGCTCTGTACTGGTTTTTCCTTTTAAATCAAGAGGCCCATGACAGTTTGACATTAGGCAGCAGATGTCCCACAGTTGATTGACTGATCCTACCATGGACAGAGAAACAAGACCATCTCAGATATGGTAGGTTGTTAGGTCGGCTACTGTTGAGAAAGATGGACAACAAAATAAATGGAGAAATTATGAATCACATCAGAATATGTAAATTATTTAGCAGATAGTGCTTAAATCAATATTTAAAATGCATTTCTAAACAACAGTGTTGGAAGATGTCAGTGATTTTAGTAAAACTTAACAACACAGCACTGAAAGGTAGCGGTGTATATATTTTCCCAACTGTGGCTAAAGCTGCTGCTAGCTGGTTTACTCTCTGATCGGAGGCTGGTTATTATATACACAGTCAAAGAATGGTGGTAATGACAGTTATCTAACACTTAAATGCTGTTTTATTAAAGTTGATAAATAAAGTGAATCTCTAAACGTTACAGCACTTACAGAGCGGTGCATATTTTTCTTAACTGGCTAAAGCTGCTGCTAGCTGGTTTACTCTCCGATCGGAGGCTGGTTCCTTTAAATACATTTGGAGAATGGTGAATTGATAATGACTGATAAAGGCTAACATGTAAATACGGTTTTATTACAGTTAATACACAAAGTGAACCTTTTAACTTTACAACACTGACAGACAGCGGTGTATTTATTTTCCCAACTTTGGCTAAAGCTGCTGCTAGCTGGTTTATTCTCCGATCGGAGGCTGTTTATTTTATACACAGTTAGAGAATGGTGGATTGACAATGAGTAATAACGGTTATCTAACACTTAAATGCTGTTATTATTAACCTTACCTTTTATTATATCCTTAAGATAATGAGTATCTGTGAATTATTCAGTCAGGTTTCCCGAGGCAAAATCACACCGGAAGCAAAGATACACCGCTTCGAGTTATGGCGGCCATTGTCTGACGTCACTGTGAAAAGGATCTATTGGTCTAAAAGTCGGTCATGACATACACACACATGCCTGCTCCCATAAAATGTTTTCGAAATTTTTCTAGGGCTTATGGTTCTCTGTCAAACTGCTTTAGACCGACCCTGAGTGTCTCATAAAGAGAGGAACTCTTTTTCCACCATTCTGTTTGACACAGAAACACAGCCCAGGTGAAGGTCATTAATTACCATAGTAACGCAGCCTTGACGCTAATGTTGAGCTTCAGAATGCTTTTCATACTTATTAGCTATGTTTAGTATCCTGAATGGAGTAAGTCTATAATAGACAACATGTTAGTGATACCCCACATGCTACTGATAGCATTCATGCTGTTAATAGCATTTTGGCTAATTTTACCTTATGCATTCATTTTAACAAAATAAATGGTGCAAGTACAGCTTAGTCAACATGTTTCTGACTGTCCACAGGTTTTTGACTACAATTTAGCTCAGCTTAGCATTGATGCTAATATTGCGCATCAGAACGCTTTTCTTACCTCTTAGCCATGTTTTGTTTTCTGAATGGAGTAAGTCAGTGATAGACAACATGCTTCTAATGCCCCACATGCTACTGATAGCATTCATGCTATTATTAGCATTTTGGCTAATTTTAGCTTATGCAACATACTGAATGGTACAAGTACAGCTTAGGCCACATGCTTCTGACTCTCCACAGGTTATTGACTACACTGCAGCTTTCTTTAGCATTAATGCTAATTTTTAGCATCAGAATGCTGGGTCTAAACCGACGGGCACACTTTGGCATGCCCCGGTTAAATTTCTTCAGGAATTTTCTAGTTGGGGCCTGCCCATAGCAATGCATAGGCAAAGCAGTGACTGACAGTCACTGCCTCCAAGCATTGCATGGCAGGCACCTATTGTTCTACACCCAATAGAATGTCTCTTTAATTGGGGCTTGCCATAAGCATTACATAGGGAAGTGCCTTCCATGTAATGCACTTTAATGCATAGGGCAGAGCAGAAGGTCAGAACTACAACATGGTGGAACACTCAATTATTACAGAGGAGGGCTGAGCTGGCATTTAGAACTACTTGCTGTTTTGGGCATTATATAGTTGGATTCACCAAAACACTGTTACACATTGGATTAGTGTGGTTATGAAAATGAAGTTTACTGAAAGTTTCAAAATAAAAGCCTTATTAATCCCCTCCGCTTTACCGCCGCACGGGGTGCAATTACATTACGTTTAATAATCTTTTTCCCTCAAGTTAGTGCACAGCCATAGGCGGTGCAATAATATAAGCCTTTATTAGCATTTTCTCTCAAGTTATGGCACTGGCTTGCGTAAGCCAGTGCATTAGCATTTCACCTAAAATAAGCTTTTAGCCCTTTTTTTTTTTTTTTTTTTACTTATAAGCCACGTTTAGTATACTGAATGGAGTAAGTTAATGACAGACAACATGGTAGTGATCCCCCACATGCTACTGACAGCATTCATGCTATTATTAGCATTTTGGCTAATTTTTTTTCAGTGGTTTTCTTAAACAGTTATCTAACGCAAAAAAAAGCAATTACATGATGTAAAAATTGTCAATGGTTTTATTTTGAAATTTTCAGTAAGCTTCATTTGAAATGGCCACACTAATTCCATGTGTAATAGTGATTGGGTTAAATCAGTTATATAATGCTCATAGCACAAGTAGTTCAGAATACCAGCTAAGTCCTCCTCTATAGTAACTTGACAGTTCCGCCATGTTGTAGTTCTGACATGCTCAGGCCTCTCTTTTGACTGAGTCTTTGCCATAGATAGAACTACAGTTATGGCGTGTTTGTAGTCCTAAGTAGCTCCTCTGCCCTGCTCTGTGTTCTGTTGCTACGATAATTTATCCCCTCCCAAGTGCAGCTGTGAGTGAGGCTTTTATCTTGAAATTTTAAGTAGGCTTCATTTGAAATGGCAACACTAATTCCATGTGTAACAGTGGTTTTCTTAAACAGTTATCTAATGCAACAAAGAGCAATTATATTATATAAAAATTGTCAAGGCTTTTATTTTGAAATTTTCCATAAGCTTCATTCGAAATGGCAACACTAATCCCATTTGTAACAGTGGTTTGGTTAAACCAGTTACCTAATGCCCAAAAGAGCAATTACATGAGGAAAAAATTGTCAAGGCTTTTATTTTGAAATTTTCAATAAGCTTCATTTTAAATGGCCACACTAATTCAATGTGTAATAGTGATTGGGTTAAATCAGTTATATAATGCTCAAAGCACAAGTAGTTCAGAATACCAGCTAAGTCCTCCTCTATAGTAACTGACAGTTCTGCCTTGTTGTAGTTCCGACAGGCTGCTCATGCCTTTCTTGTAACTGAGTCTTGGCCATAGATAAAACTATAGTTATGGCAGTTACGGCTGCTGGTTTGTAGTCCAAACCAGCAGCTCTGCCTTTCTCTGTATTCTGTTGCTATAGCGATTAATCCTCAGCCAACTGCCCTGTGTGAGACAGAAAGGTGGGGAAGGATTTCTATCTTTATGAGACACCCAGTCAGTTTTGATGAAATAAGCAATCTGAACAACTGCTTCCCGTTCAGGATCCGTAAGGCCGATCCAAAAACCGTTTGAAGCATATGAGAGGGCTATTTGTTGTCTCCAATAGTCTCCAATAGACCTATATCTATAGGTCACTCACAGAAATAGCAGCGATGGGAAAAAAATGGTGTGCGCTGAGCTCAGAAATTTTTCAGAAAAGTCTGAAAATGAATGGTTGAGTGCCTGAGGTTACCCTGTCATTTGATTTCACTCTGAAGCACCTTGACAGAAAAGTCTTGACCGGTCCGCGGTAATAAAAAGGTTGAGGACCACTGCTCTAGATACATAATGAGCAATAAAAAATATTATGTCTTGTCTTATTTGCTTCTATGAAGTAAATAAGACTTGTGATATCTTATTTCCTGCATGTGATGTCATGTAGATCAGTGTTTTTCAACCTTTTTTGAGCCAAGGTACATTGTTTTAATTGAAAAAAATCACGAGGCACACCACCAACCAAAAATGTAAACAAAGATACTCTGTAGCCACCTATATTACATATATAGTCATTCTTATCAAAGTGTCTTGAATAGGAATCAAATAAACACAAACATTTATTTTTATCATATTTTACATTTCTTATTTCAAATTGCACTTAACATGTCCACTTCAAAAGTACACTTGAACAGTGCCACAACACTGTCGTGTGTGATGCCTGAATGTAGTAACATTCATGCATCACTAATTATCTTGTTTTGATGTAAAATGTTCTGTACTTACTGCCATCTAGTGATAATAAAATTACATGATTACGCCGCTAGTCACTACTACAGCAAAGACACTCAAAGATGGCATTATTTGCAGATAATTAATTCGTTTTCAAAAAAATCTTTTAAGATCAATTACCGTATTTTCCGGACTATGAGCGCACCATACTATAAACCGTACCTTCAAATTTTTTGAATCCCATATATCAGGGGTCCCCAAACTTTTTCCTGCAAGGGCCACATAGCTGTTCCTTTCTCTGGTCGGGGGCCGGTCTTAGTTTTTGGAGAAAGAAACCTTAGAAAATTCTTGTCGACGGGGGAAGAGGGGGGTTGGGGGAAGAGGGTGGGGGAGAGAGAGAGGGGGGGGAGGGCTGTTCTGTCTTTGAAACTGTCGAGCGGGTGGGGGGGGGGGGCGACGACACATTCACGCTTTTAGATAGATTTTTACCCAGAATGCAAATGGAAAAAACCGTGAGTGAAACGGTGACTGGGACTGACTAGTATATATTCCATTGAGGGAAAGTTAGTTTCACATCTGCTCAAGAGCCCCCTGGTGGTTGAAGAAAAATCCACATATAAACCAGAAAATACAATATATGAAAAAAAAAAAAAACACTGAATGCTCTCTGGTATGAGCAGGCGGGCCAGATCCGGCATTGTTCAGGGGGCCGGACCAAATGACGTGGCCCGCCATATATGATCCCATATATCCCATATACATATATGAGCCGCACCGGGCTACAGGCCGCTGGTATCTCTGCCGCTCTCAGTTTTCCATAAGGAGCCAGCAGAGGGCAGCAGAGAGCTGCATCCTAATAACTGCTGGATATATTAAGGACGCAGTTCTCCGTCTCCAAATCCAATTTTGTTCACGCCGAGTTTACGTGCAGTGCCTCTATTTCCCTCCTGTACTGCCAGATCAACACTCCTCAACTTAGAAGCTGCATCATATGAGTTTGAAAACATTTTTCCGTCGTGCCTGCTGCTAGCATGTGCTTGTTCCAAATCAAAATTAGCATGTTCTTCTTTGATTTCCAATTTTGACTTCCAATGATTCACTTCCTGCTAAAGAGCCCCCTGGTGGTTGAAGAAAAATCCACAGAAAAGCCGCATGTTCAAAGTGTAGGAAAAAAGTAGCAGCTTATAGTCCGGAAAATACCGTAGGTGAAATTGGATAATTTCCACAGCACACCTGACGATCACTCACGGTACACTAGTGTGCCGCGGCACAGTGGTTGAAAAACACTGATGTAGATGATGTCGGCCACTTAAGGGTTTTCGACACCGAGGCGTAGTGGCAGCATATTGGTTGTTTAAAATGTCAAAGCAGAATTTGCAAAACATTTCCGCATAAGTTGTGAGCTTTACTGGTCTCCAGGAATGTCTTTGCTTCTGTCAGTGGTTGACTTGTTCGAAGACTGGTCTTGCTTGTTAAAGGTCACCATCTTCTTTTTATTTTCCAGTCTCTGCAAACACAAAACATAGAACTGATTACAAACACATACAGCTTGTAAGATGAACTCTGTGGCTAAAAAATGTATACCTTGTAAACATTTACAACTTATTTAGTAAGTTCACAGTTCAACAGTCATCACTCAGGTCACAATGATGCTGCCTGACATGTGCTATGATACATTTACAGTTTTTCTCAGTCGCTTTAGTGCTTTTCTCAACTTGATCAATCTTTAATTCACTGTGTCACTTGTATACATCAGAAAAAGCAGTTTCTCATTTCTGTGAACAAGTTGCAAATGCTTTTGTACATCCATGCAAGTGATTATGTATTCCCTGCTGTTTCCTACATGTTCTTAATTGCTTATGTCATGTTGATCAAAATGTATTATGTGGGTCTCTGTTGAATAGTTTCAACCATTTAAGCATAAGTTCAGCGTACCAATGTACGAATGTTAACATGCAAAATGCTTAAACAAGTTGTCACTTTTGGCCCTTCCTCTTTCCTAGTGTTCTTTTTTGAAAAGGCATCACCTCCCACATCTGCAGCCTCAGACATGTCTTCCCATATGAAATTTGTTTGTTCTTTTGGATGGGCTGTACTAGAATGTCAGTTTCCTTCCTGGAGGAGTAATAAAGGTATTCTTGATTCTTGATAATATGCCAGGAATATTTTCTATACATTTTTATTTGATGTTCTTTCTGAATCTGTCCTGAACTGGTAAATTGCTGCCAGGTGAATCCTGACTTTACATCGGTAAATCATTAGATCAAGGAACGATCAATCAGTTTTATGAAATAGTTCAGTATGAACCATCAACTGGCAAGTACATAGTGCATAAAGCCAGAGCACAACACAATATTACATTCCTGACAGTGGAAGGACAAAGATTGCAACGGGATTAATAGTGAGAAAGAAGAAGTAGAAGAAGAAGGAGGAGAAGAAGAAGAAGAAGAAGAAGAAGAAGAAGAAAAAGAAGAAGAAGAAAAAGAAGAGTGAGGCTGCAGCACACTGCATGTACACTTTTCCTTGTGATTGTTTTATGTTCCCATTTGTCCTCTAAGATTTTTTGTGTCCTGCAGTGCTCTTTTTTTCATTTTTGAATCAAAATGACATGGTCTGTCAACACATTACAATAACAGCATGAATGTGAATCTTGTCCAGTCTCTTGCAATTGATCTTCCACAATTAGAATCTACAATACCTTTAGCCATGTAAACTTTAGCCATGGTTTATAACACAACATCCCTCCATAGCACACTTATGTTGACAACATGACTAATCAATTTGACTGTCTTATCTGAACACAATGAAACAAGGACTTGTCATTCTGAGGCACTGACATGTTCACTGACAGATGTTTACCGTTGAGAGATAAACTGATCCTTGGAGGTCGCCATTTTTTCACCTGATGGGTTGATAATGTTGTTGGGACCGTTCTGTACTGGAATCTACAGAACGGTCTACAGGTAAAGTCAGGAAGGCTAACTTTACCTGAGTTATTTATAATGTTGTGTTTGACTGGTGTAATTTTAGATAATGCCACACTGTGTCATTGTTGGCTGTAATTAATAAAACAGTGAGGTGATTCTGAATCATTTCCCACATGAAAAAAAAGGAGCGATCAACCAGCTTTCTGAAATAGTTCAGAGGTATGAACCATCAACTGGCAAGTACATGTCCTGACAGTGGAAGAATAAAGTTTGGGACGGGGTCAGTAGGCAAAAGGAAGAAGAGGAAGAGGAGCGGGAAAGAGCCAAACACAACTTCCGAAGGACCTACACTGTGCCCTCAACATTTCGCTCCAGGCAACTGTGAGTCATTTATATGAGCAAAACTGACAAAGGGTCTAACAGGTGATCAACAGTTTTTATCCACAAAGCGCCAAAATCCCATTGCCGCCTGCTAAACAGCTGGGAGGAACATTAAACATGTAGCGCTGGAAGCGTTTTGAAATGCTAACAGAGCTAATTGCTGTGGCCGCCGATACTGAATATATACGACTGAACCAACACTGTTACTGGACCAGACACGGCGCTATAGAGCTACTGACTTACAGATCACACAGTCCGACCACAGATATGTCTTTCATTTTTTCATTTATGAAGTTGAAGGTGGCAGCAGCACCAAAACACCAACTCCATCATCATTACTCCTTGTGATTTCTACATTCCCATTGATTTCAATGCTCTCTGGTTCATTCTGAAAAGGCTTAAAGACATTACCCATCACTATTTTGGCCAGATGGACCTAAAGCAATTGGACTTTTAGATGTCTTTTACCCAGAATGCATTGCAGCGTGACCAACATGGCAACATTCAAGTGACAATATTTTATGAGAATTCAGTAAAACTAAACAACCTAAATATTTCTGAAATGAAGTCTATTATTACAACTAATCATGGATCCCTTTAAGAATTCTTTGTTTCTCAGTAAAACTTTCAGACATGATGATAGTGTGGTCTCACCTGTTTAGCTGCTTGTTCCTTGGGGTACCGGGACATGTGTTTGAGTAAACGTTCCGTCTTCTCCCAGTCACCCAACCAATGCTCCCGGGAGTATACAGACTTGCGGGATAAGAGTCGTTGGTACATGGCCTGATTTCCCTCACTGATGACCATAAGATCCTGCTTCCTTTTGCCAGCATTCAAACTGAGGATACAGAAAAAAGTTCAACAAAATTGTTATTTGGTTTCCTATTTGTTGTCCAAGATGTCCCCCAAAAAAACTAACCTAAAGAAAAAAGCATCAGGTTATGTATCGAAGGTTATGAAGAGATTTCACTTACGGTCAATCATTAACCTGTTCTGGATTCTACATAGCCCATCAGTGGACTTTTTACATGTTCAGCCATTCATATTATACACTATCTCGCCAAAAGTATTTGCCCAGCCATCTAAATGATCAAAATCAGGTGTTCCAATCACTTTCATGGCCCTAAGTGTATAAAATGAAGCAGATAGGCATGCAGACTGTTTTTTATAAACATTTGTGATAGAACGGGTTGCTCTCTGGAGCTCAGTGAATTTCTCTGTGGAACTGTGCTAGGACGCCACCTGTGCAGCAAATCCAGTTGTGAAATTTCCTCATTCCTAAATATTCCACAGTCAAATGTCAGCTGTATTATAAGAAAATGGAAGTGTTTGGGAAACACTGTTTGGTGTTTGGCTACCACTTCAGCCATGAAGTGGTAGGCCATGTAAACTGACGGGGAGGGGTCAGCGAATGCTGAAGCACATACTGCGATGAGGTCGGTAACTTTCTGCAGAATCAATCACTACAGACCTCCAAACTTCATGTGGCCTTCAGATTAGCTCAGGAACAGACCACAGAGAGCTTCATAGAATGGGCTTCCGTGGTGGAGCAACTGCATCCACGCCAAACATCACCAAGTGCAATACAAAGTGTCGGATACAGTGGTGTAAAGAACGCCGCCACTGGACTCTAGAGCAGTGAAGGCGCGTTTTCTGGAGTGGCGAATTGCTTTTCTCCTGGAAATCTGATGGTCAAGTCTGGGTTTGGTGGTTGCCAGGAGAACTGTACTTGTCTGACTGTATTGTGCCATGTATAAAGTTTGGTGGAGGGGGGATTGTAGTGTGGGGTAATTATTCATGGGACATGGGCTTGCCCCTTCTTCCAACATGACTGTGCACCAGAGCACAGAGCACAAATCAAGGTCCATAAAAACATGGATGGAGAGTCTGGTGTGGATAAACTTGACTGGCCTGCAAAGAGTCCTGACCTCAATCTGATAGAACATCTTTGTGGGGTGAATTAGAGCAGAGACTGAGAGCCAGTCCTTCTCGTCCAACATCAGTATGTGACCTCATTATACGCTTCTGGTAGAATGGTAAATATCCCCATAAAAACTCCTAAACCTTGTGGACAGCCTTCACAAGGTCGTGGAAGCTGTTCTAGCAGCAAAAGGTGGACCAACGTCATATTGAACCCTAAGGATCAGGAATGGGATGTCACTTAAACTCATATGTGAGTCAAGGCAAGTGAGCAAATACTTTTGGCAATATAATGTAGCTACATTGATATCAATTTCCACTTAACATATTAGATGTGCTTGTGTAAAAAAATATTTTAGTTAAGAATGAAAAAATTGAAGAATAGCAAAGCCTTTCATGACACCAATTGTCAAGTGACTCAAAACATAAAGGTGACTCATAAATTTGTTTCTTTTAAAAACCAAAAAGTTTAACCTTTTACGTCGGTATTCATTCCTGTGGTCCACTGTGCCTTTGATGTTGGCCATCCTGGAAGCCAGAAGACGATTGTTTTTCATCCTGGAAACCAAAAGACGATTGTCTCTCCTGGCAGCAGACAGTCGTTCATCCTTCACCAAGTTAAAAACCAGAAATTTAACATGGAAACATATTAAAACCAATTTTTATATTTTCAGACAGTGTCTTTACAGTCCATACACTGATGTAAACTCCACAATTTGGAGAGTTATTTGTGATGTAGAAAGAGGAGGAAAACCTATCAAATTATTTTAAGCTATTAGAAGAAATGGCCAACTGCACTGAAAATAACCTACAGTAAAACCTTAGACCAGTGGTCCCCAACCCCCGGTCCGTGGACCAATTGGTACCGGGCCGCGCAAGAAATAATTAAATATTTCCGTTTTATGTATTATTTGAGTCTGAAGGATCTTTTATTTTGAAAATCCTTTAACCGGATTCTCTCGGTTACTTGCGCGCCAACAATGAGCCCACAAGCAGCAAAATGAGTAAGAAACGGATCAGATGTCTTTGGAAAGTTTCTTTGCAAAGGGGAAAAGGCCCAGAGAAGAGACAGGAGAATGGATTTATCCCGGACCGGTAGGTGAGTCCCACATTACAAGCCCGCTCTGCGCTTCAAACTGCTTCGCCACGTAGAGACCAAGCAGGCTGTGGATATAAGCAACACTTCGGCTGTCATTGTCTCTCATCACTCCCAGACGGGACCGTCTCGTTGCAGAGAAAGAAGCTCAGGGCTCCCGTTAGTCAAGTTAAAATAAGTTAAAATTTTCACGAAAGTAAAATGTTCGTTTTTGTGTCGCATCTGTATCTTATTTTGAAGGGATATGTAAACGTTACCATAGCAACCAGAGTCAGAGCGCGTTTGGGCAGTGGTCGAGACATAGGCGGAGCTAGAGGGGGGGCCGGGGGGGCCAGTGCCCCCCCAGCCATCTGATTGGCCCCCCCAGCGGCCCCCCCAAATGATCGACATGTCACGACACCCAGTCATTCCTTCACAGTAGGTAGCACTATGTACCACAATGGGTTGTGACACTTGTGACTGTTGTGACTGCTCAAAAGCAGCAGGGGGCGATATGCACCATTTACGTTTATTGTGATACACCATTTGGACACAACAGAGTTGATCCAACAGAAGAAGAGGAGAACCGCGAAGAGACGATAGAGAAATATTGTACAGCTAAGAGGAATACAGTCGATTTGACTCCAAGACGGATAATCTGACTTCAAAGGTAAGTTTTACAATGGTTTACTACTACCAATAAAAAAAACCCGTTAAAAACATTTTGTGCTCAGCCAAGAAACAGTTTCTGGTAGTTGAGTTACTACTATAAGTTGCGAGCATCAAGCTAACAATGCTACAGCTATAGACATATGTAGACGCCGACTTAGTGAGCGAGTCGGCCAGTTGCTATGATACGTCACGTCTGCCAGTCAGACTCGTAATGCACGCAGAAGCAAAAAGTATTGTAAAGATGCTGACGTGTTTCAGTGTGTTTACCACTCACGTCTGCCTTAACAATGTCGGTGAGGATAAATACGGGAAGTAAAAGAAAAGTATCCAACGTGGTGCACGTGTTATCAGACAGAATGGATCACGACATTCCTGATTATATGACCTGCCAAAATCCTCTGGTCTGTAATGCTCTTCCTTTCTAACAGCGATTTCTTATTAGCTCTCGCATTAAATAAAACTATACAGAATGAAAAATGTTAGCTATACTAAGAAAATAACAATCAGAGTAGTTACTTTTGGCCAATATAATTACATGGGAAATATTTATTGGCTCAGAAGCTGTCGTTTGGCCACAAAGTCAAGAAATTCTGTTCATAAAATTGTGTTCTTTCTTTCTTACCTGTGAAAGGTAATGCTAATGGAGCCAGCTTGTACTATAAAATGAGTGAAAAAACTCCTCACAAGTTCCCCACTGACATTTGCTATTTTTACTGATTCTTTTCTAAAAAATTTCTATGAAACGGCAACACTTTGTCAGAGGTTCCGTTTCCCCTAGGAAAGGGCATGAACTTGGGACAATTTAATCTGTTACTCTTTTTGCTTTATTATGTTTTCCATGAAATGTTTAATTTATTTCAATTCATATGTGTTTAGCTTTGTCATTTTCTTTTATGTTTTCTTTTATCTCATCGCTGATGTTTAGCACTTTATTTCAGCTCTGGCTGCTGTTAAAGCGCTTTATAAATAAAGTCGATAATGATCATGAACAAAAACAGGTTAGTCGGTCCAGTAGCTGAGAAGTTTGAATGCTCAACATACAGCCACAGTCTGTTTCCCCTGACCTACACACTGGAAGTGGGGATCTATTAACACTAAGTAATAGGAAGTGATACTTGGCATAACATGACTGGCTTGTTTTTTTTCCTAGGGTCAGTTGAGAATGAAAAGACAGGGAGGCAGGATAGACAGCTTCTTTATAAAAAGAAGCAAATCAGGCACAGATCAAACAGGGTTCAGCTCTGACATCAGCAGTCCTGGTAGCTCATGTCCTGAGAACAGTCACGAGAAAGAAAGTCTGGCAAACACCAATCCACCATCACCAGGTCAGAGTATCTACAGAAACAGTCAAATTCCTGCCCCGTTTTAGGTCATTTTTACTTGCTGGCTTCTGCTAATGTGTTTCTTTAATTGTTGGTTCAATTATGTTAATGTACTGTTTTTACAACGTAGTTCCATCAAAGGAGGAGTCTGAAAACACAGAAAGCTCTGCGCCTGACCAGGATGATGATGAGCCAGAAGGGGCAATTGCAGGAGATACCACTAATCTCTTCTCAGCAGTGTCCAGCACTCCTTTTGCTTTTCCAAAAGGACCCAGTGGTAATTTTTCTTACACTAAGACCTGCTTAGTAGCTGCACAATTTACATGACATAATGATCATGTAAATTATGTGTACATGACCATTGTGTTTGTATTCCAGATATTTCAAAGTCAAAAGAACAGGGCCCTGTTCAGCCAAGTTTGACAAACTTCCCCAGAACTCAGCATGGAACAAGAAAGAGAACTTTTCACAGCTCCTGGTACAAAGACTATTCTTGGTTAGAATATTCTGTTATTAAAGACTCCTCCTACTGCTTTGCCTGTAGGCATTTTTCTTTGCCTAATGCACCAGATAGTGTCTTTGCTTCGCATTCCGGCTTCAGTAATTGGAAAAAGGCATTGTCCAAGGAGTCTGGATTTAAGCTTCACTCAAAGTTAGAGCACCATGTAAATGCAATGTATGCATGGAGTCAATATAAAAGGGCTAATGAGGGAAATACAACCATGCTAAATTCTATAAACACAAACCGGAAAAAAGTGGTGGAAGAAAACCGTTATTATATTAAAACAATAGCCGATGTTCTTCTTTTGACTGCAACACAAAATATTGCTCAAAGGGGTCATCGAGAGTCTGGGGACTCTAGAAATAAGGGAAACTTTTTGGCTATATTGGATGAAATAGCAAAGCATGATCAGTTAATTGAAAAAAAGCTTAGAGGATGTGCCAATGCAAAATACACAAGTCATCAAATCCAAAATGAAATTCTTCAGGGCTTAGCAGAGATGGTACAGATTGAAATCATAAAAGAAGTGAAGGAATGTGAAGTGTTCAGTGTTATTGCAGATGAAACAAAAGACTTGCAAAAAAAGGAACAAATGTCTTTGGTTGTACGATATTATTACAATGGTGTCATCCACGAAAGCTTCCTATGTTTCCAGGCAGCTGAAAGCCTTAATGCAGCAGGTCTTAGTGCAATGATCATTAGCTGTCTTGAGAAACATGGTCTGGACTACAGAAATAACCTAGTGGGACAGGGTTATGACGGTGCATCCGTCATGAGTGGGAAGCATTCTGGTGTATCTGCCAGAATTCAGAGCAATGCCAGATTTGCATTTTATGTTCATTGTAACGCACATTGCTTGAATTTAGTCCTTGTTGATGCTACCAAAGCAGTCCCTGAGGTCGTTGACTTTTTTGCACTTCTACAGCAGCTTCATAACTTTGTGTCTGGCTCTTATGTTCATCTGAGGTGGCTTGACGTACAGAAAGAGTTGTATCCAGCAGAACAACCCAGGGAGCTCCAGGCACTTTCAGATACGAGGTGGGCCTGCAGGTATACGGCATGCCGTACCATGAGAGACAGACTTCCAGCGGTTCTGAGATTGTTGCAGGATATTGCACTTGAAAGAAACGGCGAAAGAACAGTGGAGGCAAGGGGTCTGCTTCTTCAAATAGATATCCAATTTTTAGGTCTTTTGGTTACCTTTTGTAAAGTGCTTGGTGATGCCAAATGTCTTTCCGACATGCTTCAGTCCAGCACTCTTGACCTAGCAAGAGCTGTAGATCTAGTAGGTGCTCTTATAGACACTTTCCAGGACTACAGAAATGAAAAGTACTTTGATGAACTATGGAAAGAGGTTGAGGAACTTGCTGAGAAGAGCAAAATCAGTGTAAAAATTGACAGAAGAAATCCAAGATTAAGTTCAAAATTTCTTGACTCACTTGTAATGAGCACTATAGGACAGAGAAAATGTGATGACGAGGGCTTCCCCAGACCACTCTTTAATCAGGTGCTTGACTGTCTCATA
Source organism: Poecilia mexicana (assembly GCF_051168715.1). Classification (NCBI taxonomy): domain Eukaryota; kingdom Metazoa; phylum Chordata; class Actinopteri; order Cyprinodontiformes; family Poeciliidae; genus Poecilia; species Poecilia mexicana. Next base: position 33,005,609 of record NW_028263375.1, read on the forward strand.
GTGGAGTTAAAGAGGCGTTTTTCAAAGAAAAATTGTGAGATCATGCAAGGAGTGCAGTCCCTAAACCCCAAAAGTGCAACTTTCTTGAATGAGGAGCCTCTGATTGCTTTTGGACATATCTTTGAGTCAGATTTAGATGACCTGAAACATGAAGTGCACCAAATAAAGCGTTTGCTTGATCAGAGAATAAAGAGTGATTTAGGCACACCTTCTACTTTGCTTGATTTTATTCTGTTTCTTGAACCTTATAAAGAGGTTTTACATGAATTATTCAGACTTTGCAAGATTGCAGTAGTTAGTCCAGTTAGTACTGCTTCTTGTGAGAGAAGCTTTTCTGCTTTAAAATTAATTAAAAGTTACCTAAGGACAACAATGGCTGATGCCAGGCTAAGTCACATTGGAACACTTAGCATAGAGTCAAGGAGGGCACGGGGCCTCAACATGGATGACTTTGTAACATATTTTGCTTCATCTCACAACAACCGAAGGATTTTACTTTTATGAGTGCATGAAGTAGTCTTGTGTTTCTCTTCATGATTTAGGTCTTCACCGACTGGTACTTGTACCAATGATAGTTTAGGAGTCAGTACATTTGGTCATAGCTGCATTAAGTTCGAAAATAAAATGCACATGTAGCATCTATTAAATAACAGTTTCCATAACATACAACCTTCTTTTTTGAGATATTGTAATTGTGAACTGTGTGACACTGCATTCTCATTGTAAGTCTTGTCTTGTTACAATGGTGTCATTTAGAGGTTAATGTCCACTTATGCTTTGTGTGGCATGCATTGATAATAAACTGCAAATTACATGAGCAAATCTCATTTCATGAGTCTTTATTTATATATAGTATGTGAATGAAAGTACTCTTACTGTATTGTCATTGTCATAGTCAGTGGACCCCTTACAGATAGCCCTGGCCCCCCCTTTGCCCCCCCAGAAATAAAAGTCTAGCTCCGCCACTGGGTCGAGAGGAGATGAGTAGAGCTTGTGAGCCTTAAGTCTGGTTTAGACGGCAAGATTTAAGAATTTTTGGCCGATTCTCCAACCTCTGTGACCACAGGGATGATAAAAGTACAACAGGTTCAATCGGTTCGTGTCTCCAGCCACAAGGCAGAAGCAACACACCACACGAACCGATTCCACTCACGAACATCCCGATTCAAGAGGATAATCCAGTAAAACTCCAAACTTAGCAAACGGGAATTTAGAATGACCAAACAGGATGACTGTGTAGAAACAATAGTGATAGTTTGTGGACTCATTTTAAGAGATAAAAGATGTAACAAAAATTAAAGGTGGTGGATAAAAGACGACGGGAGCAGCCGCTCTATTTGCTGCACTATGATTTGGAGGTGACTATGTTTATTCATAGTTCACATTTTTAACTGAATAAACATATATAATAATAAACATATATAATAATGACCTTTACATATAGTAAACATTTCCACATATCATCTCCGATATCCACCGGACTCTCAGTTGCGCGATATTTCAGCTGTTTGGGATTCCCCTCTGTTCCTACGTCACCGCGCTTTCTGAGTGGCTACCTGTCACATTCAACAGGTTGTGTTCTCGTTCCCAGTCAGGCAGGGAAAACCCCACAGGCTGCGATAATCGGGCCAAGACAACCCAAATTGGGTATATTCAGAATTTAGCGGGAACACCAGATAAGGCAGAAACCTTATCTGACGGTTCTCACCACCCCCCTCCCCCGGGCCGCAGCAAGATTTCCAAGTCTTGACCAGTCCGCGGTAATAAACAGGTTGGGGACCACTGCCTTAGACTAAAGACTTTGCAGAAACTGGTTTTGCTTACAGCACTCAGTTTCCTTGGTCTGTCCACATGCAAACCTACATTTGTCAATATTTGCCCCCCCCCCTCCCTCTCTCTCTCTCTCTCTCTCACTTTCTCTCTGTGTTTCCCAACCCTGGTCCTCAAGGCACACTGACCTGCATGTTTTAGATGTTCCCCTGCTTCAACACAGCCCATTCAGATGATTGCAATTCAGCAAAACCCTGTTAATCAGCCATCAATTGAAATCGTGTGCTGAAGCAGGGGAACATCTAAAACATGCAGGTCAGTGTGCCTTGAGGACCAGTGTTGGGAAACACTGATCTATCCATCTGTCTGTCTGCCTACGTAATTTGCTTTGCCTTTTCTTTCTAAATGATTTGTAGGATACTGGATCTATACTTGGTCAGGAAACTGTTGCATATAGTTAGCTTTATGACTTGTTGCATCTGTGTGTGTGTGTGTGTGTGTGTGTGTGTGTGTGTGTGTGTGTGTGTATGTGTGCTTACTGACCTGCAATCTCTTCATTTTATATTGGGAATTTGCTGATGTGAGCACTCTCCTGGTGTCCACTACAGGGTGGGCAAATTGCACCTGTGCAGGTAGAACCAAAGAAAACTGAATTGGTTTGGTTTGTAGGGGTTTTTCTCCACCGTGTTTCTTCCTGTTAAAGGAGAGTTTTCCTTCCCACTATTACTACAGGAGAAATTGTTGCAAAGTTAATGATGGATGCAGTCCACTGTCCACTGTCTCTATGTGCTAGGTTTGGAAGAATGGTCGCTGCAAATCCTATGTAGTTGGTTGGGTTTCCAGACAGACAGTTCCAGACTACTGAAATTTATGTACAGTAATTGACTTTAAATTTATCTATATGGGGGATTCAAGGTTTCAAGAATTTCTAATTGTCATACCAGCTCGCATTTGCTTGTTTGTGGTACGAAATTCAGACTCAGGTCCCAGATGAAGAGGCTTAAAAATAACATTTATCTGCCTGTTGTTCTGTCTGTCTGTCCATATTTTATTGAATGCGCCAAGTTACAATAAAATTACAGCAATGCAATAAAGAGTCAAAGGAGTGGATAGAAGTATAAACTTATTAAAACCCAGCCTTTCTCCAGGAACATCATGTTTATAAGTATTGTATCAGTATACCTTTATTCTACTTTCAGATTCCTGCTTAATACAATACATTCACACAACACAATGATATGCTAATAATAGCTCTAACTACAAAAATAATGGCAATATTGATGCTCAAAATGCTCTGTTATAACAACAACATAATACATCAAGACAGTTTCTCATATTTAGTGCAAACTATTTCCTTTCCAAACAAAAGTTTGAATTATTTAATATTTGGATGTTGTTTTAATTCCTGTTCCATAGTTTCACATCACAGACTGAAACACAAAAAATTCTTCTTGTGGTTCTGATCTTACAAACTCTGAATTTGTAGATGTAAACAAACTTCCGTAAGAAGGAAAGAAAGAAAAACCACATCCAAACTATTTGGATTATTTCTGAGTTACTTTCACTGTGTACTAAAGCCATATTGTACAGATTTGATTGTGTCTTTTTTGTGTTGGTAGTCTGAATGGTCTAAAGGGCACGTGTAGTTCCATCGCAACCTTGCACAAACAGACATAAACATGCAGTGAATTAATCGATTTTCAATCAGTTTTTGCGCCGAGAGTTATAGAAACACATTTTCACAGAGGCTCTTTAAATGTGTATATATTTGAAATTTGAAATTGACATTTGTGACTGTATACACAAATATTTGACCAGCAATATTTGCCGGTCTATTTTGTATACAGTTGCTTATTGTGAGGAAACGCAAAAGAAAAAAAAATTCTCCATGTCCCCTCCATGTCCCCCAGGGGGCTCCGTAGATTATAAAGGTTCCCAGTGGAAGAAATAGTCAAAGGGTTCAAGAAGAAATAGACAACGTGCTATGTATAACGGTCATGGAGGACACTAGACACAAGAGGAAAGTGAGACGGAACTGGAGGACCAAATCCCCAGTAATAAAGAAATAGAGGAACACAACAGACACATTATTAAAGAAACACTTTATATAAAAAAGTAATCAGTCATCATTGCTACAGCCTTTCCCCATCAACTTACTTTGTGGAGGTGAGTTGAATAGCGTCTGAATTCCCATTTCTGCTGCAGGAAACGACTGGCGACAGGATTAAAGGGCTGGTAGCACTTGTACATGTCGATATCACTTTAATCTTTCATCGTTGGAACTGTCTGTACTGGTTGTGTGTTAACACATTGTTGCCTAGAGACGTTATTCAACCCCTCCATACCCCTTCCCGTGCCACCAGATCAGTTAGTTATTAGTTGGGGCCTGCCTTAGCAACCGCAGTGAAGTTAGTTTCAAGTTGGATATTTGATATTCGAGCTCCGCGGAGTAAGCGGCGTTTAGCTCAAGGTTGATCCGATTTATGAACGCTACTCTCGGCCAGCGGTTCTCTATCGCTCCCGGCCGCAGCGCCCGAAGGTTCACTTAGGGACTATCAACAAATTACCGAACCAAACATTCCTGTCAAAGAAATGTTAATAAATGCCTTGAATTGTAACCAACTAACTAATTGTCAGTGCTAATTCATGCTTTTACATGAGCCAAAATAGCATCTATAAAATTTTAAAGTCATATACAATATTTTCAATAATTTTAATATTAAATAATATAATGTTTTCTTCAATAGCTTCCAGGTCATTTGACCTAATGACTCAGAATCACTTTGAAATAATTATACTAGTCTCTTTAGATGAGGCACAGACATTTGATTTCCATTTTTAGCCATTTTCCATTTTTTAGGAATTTTATTCGTCTAAATTCAATGTTTTTCTTCAATAGCTTCCAGGTCATGTGACCTATTGACTCAAAATTACTTTGAAATAATTATACTAGTCTCTTTAGATGAGGCACAGACATTTGATTTCCATTTTTAGCCATTTTCCATTTTTTAGGAATTTTATTCGTCTAAATTGAGTGTTTTTCTTCAATAGCTTCTAGGTCATGTGACCTAATGACTCAAAATCACTTTGAAATAATTCTAATAGTCCCTATAGATGAGGCACAGACATTTGTTTTCCATTTTTAGCCATTTTCCATTTTTTAGGAATTTTTTTCATCAAAATTGATGGTTTTTCTTCAATAGCTTCCAGGACATGTGACCTATTGATTCAAAATCACTTTGAAATTGTTCTACTGGTCTGTATAGATGAGGCACAGACATTTGTTTTCCATTTTAAATAATTTTCAATTTTTTAGGAATTTTTTCCATCAAAATTTCATCAATAGTTTCCAGGTCATGTGACCTATTGATTCAAAATCACTTTGAAATAATTATACTAGTCTCTTTAGATGAGGCACAGACATTTGTTTTCCATTTTGAGCTATTTTCCATTTTTTATTAATTTTTTTCATCAAAATTGATGGTTTTTCTTCAATAGCTTCCAGGTCATGTGACCTATTGATTCAAAATCACTTTGAAATTGTTCTACTAGTCTGTATAGATGAGGCACAGTGATTTGTTTTCCATTTTAAATAATTTTCAATTTTTAAAGAATTTGTTTTCGCCAAAATTGAGTGTTTTTCTTCAATAGCTTCCAGGTCATGTGAGGTATTGACTCAAAATTACTTTAAAATAATTATACTAGTCTCTTTAGATGAGGCACAGACATTTGATTTCCATTTTTAGCCATTTTCCATTTTTGAGGAATTTTTTTCGCCAAAATTGAGTGTTTTTCTTCAATAGCTTCTAGGTCATGTGACCTATTGACTCAAAATCACTTTGAAATAATTATTCTAGTCTCTTTAGATGAGCCTCAGACATTTGATTTCCATTTTGACTCAATTTTTAATTATTGGAATTTTTTTGGTCAAAATTGAGGGTTTTTATTCAATAGCTTCCAGGTCATGTGACCTAATGACACAATATCACTTTGAAATAATTATAATAGTCCCTATAGATGAGGCACAGACATTTATTTTCCATTTTAACATTTTTTTATTTTTTAGCAATTTGTTTTGTCAATATTTAGTATTTTAATTCAATAGCTTCCAGGTCTTGTGACCTATTGACCCAGAACCAGTGTGAAATTGTTCCTGTATAGATGAGGCACAGTCATTTATTTCCTATTTTAACATTTTTTTTTAATGTTTTAGCAATTTCATTTGTCAAAATTTAGTATGTTTTTGCAATAGCTTTCAAGACATGTGTTCTATTGATTCAAAACCACTTTGAAATTGCTTTACTAATCATTAGAGATGAGGCACCCTCATTTTTTACCCATTTTAGATCTTTATCCGTTTTTACATCATTTAAATTTACAAATTAAAAAATATGATTGGTGTTTAATATCTTAAATTTCATGTGACCGACTGAAAAGGAATAAAAAGGGCTAAATGGAATAAAAATGAGTTTGCACCACCTATCCTGTCTAGTAGAATAATTTCACATTGATTTTGAGTTAATAAGACCCAATTAACTTATGGGTCTTATGACCCATAAGCTATTGAAGAAAAATCAATTAATCATCTTCCCCTTGTCTGCAGTCAGGTTGCGGGGTCAGCAGAGGCCCAGACTTCCGTCTCCCCAGCCACTTGTTCCAGCTCCTCCAGGGGAATCCTGGAGGAGCTGGAACGCTCGTCCACGCTGGAGAAACATCGTCCCTCCAGCGTGTCCTGGGTTTTCCTGTGGGCCTCCTCCTGGTGGGATGTGCCCAAAAGACCTCACTAGGGAGGCGTCAAGGAAGCATCCTAATCTGATACCTGACCCACCTCAGCTGGCTCCTCTCGAAGTGAAAAATCAGCAGCTCTACTCTCAGTCCCTCCTGGATGACTGAGCTTCTCATCCTATCACTAAGGGAGAGCCCAGACACCTTATGGAAAAAACTAATTTTGGCCGTTAGTTTGTGATTTTGTTCTTTCAGTCAAGACCTTTAAGCCTATGCCATAGATGAAGGTAGGGACATAGATCGACTGGCAAATCGAGACCTTTGCTTTTCGATCCAGCTCTCTTCACCACCACAGACTGGTACAACGCCCACTTTACTGCACCAATCCTTCTATTGATCTCCTGTCCATTTTGCCCTCATTCTTGATGTTATGGATTCTGTATTTTCCTCCATCTCTTTTACCATCTTAACATGCTGCAGCATACATAACCATGTTTATATGTGACTGCTGACATGTAAACAGACTGAAACTGATTAGAGTACCGTTTAGGGAGGGTACAGATTGCAGAGATGAATAAAAAGCTAAACTTGCTACAATCTTTGCCTCACTTGGCCCAACGCTGGACGGTGAATGTAACATAATAAGCATGAAGTTCCATTTGGATGATAAGTATGGCTTGTGGAATTTGATCAGCTTTTAGCATTAAAGTTTGTTTTTATATATAACCAAATCTCATTATTTCTCAAGGTCATTTACGATGAGTGGTTCTGGTCAGGTCCTGAAACTGGTTAACGGACATGGGTGGTGAACAGAGACAGAAATGAATGAACTCCAACAGTGAACAAGATCCTAAGATGCTTAAACTCCTCCACTTGGGTCAGGACAATCTTCCCTGACCCAAATAAGGCACTCTACCCTTTTCCAGCTCAAGACCATGGCCTTGGATCTGGAGGTACTGATCCTCCTCCCGGCCGCTTCACACTCATCTGCATACTGCTCCAGTAAAGCTGTAGATCATGACCTGATGAAGCCAGTAGGGCCACATCATCTGCCAAAAGCAGAGGTGTGATCCCAAGGCCACCAAAATGGATCCCTTCAGAACCCCGGTTGTGCAGAACGTGGCCTCGGACAGAAAACACCCAAATCCAAAAATCTAATCAAATTTTATTTATATATCACATTTCAACAACAAGGAATTTCAAAGAGCTTTACACCATAAAAACACAAAAATACAAAGTCACAGAAACACAGCCAACAACTGAAACATTACATTTTCTCACTACATATCGGATTGTTTATAAATGTTCCATTAATTAGCGCATGGCTCTCATCTTGGGTCATGCGATGAGATGAGACTATTTCTAGTTAGAACCTCTCAACCTCACACACCAGCTCAGGCTCCCACCAGAGAGGTGATGCCCATGAAAAGTCTATTGCCCAGGGTCAGATGGCCAAGGTCCCCTCCCTCGGCCTTCTAACATCCCACATTGCACCCAGCCCTTTTGGCCCACAGTTGGTGAGCCCATGGGAAGGTGAATCCACTTTGGGCTGAGCCTGGCCAGACTCCATGTGTTTTGGCAAGCACCAGATGCTTGCCACGGAGAACCAACTCCAGGCCCGGCTCCAGGGTGGAGCCCTGGTGACCTGCGTCCAGGTGAGGGTACACTGTATCCATTGATTGACCCTTTATAAAGGGTCTTTGGGCTGCTCTTTGTCTGGTTCATCACCTCTAGCATTGGGTGACCCTATAAGGGGTATGAAACCCCTGACAGCATAACTCCTAGAGTCACTTCAACACTCAAACACTTTCATCATGATAAGGTTGTTGCACACTTGAAAATTAATCAGTGTGGTGTTGCGCAGGTTCTTTTATTTTGACAAATGCTGTGGAAACATGAGAGCGACAGTGAGTGCCTTCGCTGACCAGCCATTGCTGCGCTTAATTGCCGTTGGCTCGCTCACAAACAAATATTTACCACATGAGTCAAAGAATAAATATTTACAATACAAGTCAAATAATTAACAAAACACTTCCACACATATACCTCGCCACTCCGCCCTAGCCCACCTTCCCCACAAGAGACACAAACAGCAGCGCTAATTGACATTTACCTGTGGAAACATGAGAGCGACAGTGAGCGCCTTCGCTGACCAGCCGTTGCTGCGCTTAATTGCCGTTGGCTCGCTGAGTCAGGAGTGCTGCTCACCGTGCTCTATGTGCCCACTGGTGGCGAAGTGTTGTTGATTCTATGTTGCATGACTCTGTGTTTTCATGTTTTTATTATATAAAGCAGTTTGAAATGCCTTGCTGCTGAAATGTGCTGTACAAATAAAATTGGATTGACTGATTGATGACATATAAGCTAATATAAAAATACCTACAAATTACAAAAAGGACTCAAATCGAATATAAATGTCTGTGCCTCATCTATACAGACTAGTAGAACAATTTCAAAGTGATTTTGAGTCAATAGGTCACATGACCTGGAAGCTATTGAATAAAAACCCTCAATTTTGATAAAAAAAATTCCTAAAAAATTGAAAATTATTTAAAATGGAAAACAAATGTCTGTGCCTTATCTAAAGAGACTATTATAATTATTTCAAAGTGATTTTGAGTCAATAGGTCACATGACCTGGAAGCTATTGAAGAAAAACACTAAATTTTGGCGAAAAAAATTATTTAATTATTTAAAATGGAAAACAAATCACTGTGCCTCATCTATACAGACTAGTAGAACAATTTCAAAGTGATTTTGAATCAATAGGTCACATGACCTGGAAGCTATTGAAGAAAAACCGTCAATTTTGATGAAAAAAATTCCTAAAAAATGGAAAATGGCTAAAAATGGAAAACAAATGTCTGTGCCTCATCTATAGAGACTATGATAATTATTTCAAAGTGATTTTGAGTCAATAGGTCACATGACCTGGAAGCTATTGAAGAAAACATTATATTATTTAATATTAAAATTATTGAAAATATTGTATATGACTTTAAAATTTTATAGATGCTATTTTGGCTCATGTAAAAGCATGAATTAGCACTGACAATTAGTTAGTTGGTTACAATTCAAGGCATTTATTAACATTTCTTTGATAGGAATGTTTGGTTCGGTAATTTGTTGATAGTCCCTAAGTGAACCTTCGGGCGCTGCGGCCGGGAGCGATAGACAGTAGCCGACAGTAGCGTTCATAAATCGGATCAACTTTCAGCTAAACGTCGGTTACTCCGCGGAGCTCGAATATCGAATATCCAACTTGAAACTAACTTCACTGCGGTGTTTTACCGCCAGAATGCTTAACATACAGTCAGTTATCAGCTATGAAGTAAAGCGGTTCTGAAAGTTGTTGGAAAGTAATATTATGTTGTTTAGATCTTTTTTACGTTACATGGGTCAAATCTGTTTAGCCATATTGTGTCTTTCTGTGAACATGTTGGTTACAGATAAAAAAATATATATTGTATATCGTTTATGCAGTACCATATGGGGTAACCAATGGGGGTTATTCTGAGACTGAAGTGTGTGACATAAGCTGTACCTTTGTATTAAAGGATCTAAAACTGTTTATTACAGGAATAAGTATATTGTCAGTGTTTCTCAACCTTTTTTGGGCCAGAGCCCCCCTATCCATTATCCAGGTCCTTCACCGCCCCCATCAGAGAAGATAAGAACAAAAGCTGGTTCTTAATCAAATCCTAATGAGTCAGACTGAAAGTGTCATGGAGTCATCAGCCTCATGACGTTAACATCGACATGAAAAAATAAATATACCAAATCTAATCAAAACATAAATAAATGATAAATTCCTTATTGTTATCGCCTGTAAAATATATTTCTTCATTTGCCTTTTCCCTAAAAAAAAGCTTTTAGCTATTTTTCTTATTTATTAACCACGCTTAGTACACTGAATGGAGTAAGTCAATGTGAGACAACATGCTAGTGATTCTCCACATGCTACTGACAGCATTTAGGGTAATGTTAGCAATTTGGCTCATTTTTACTTGTACACTAATTTCAACATACTGAACAGCATAAGTCCATGTTACTCAACATGCTTGTGACTCCCCACATGCTATTGAGTACATTGCAGCTTACTTTAGGAATGATGCTAATTTGTAGCATCAGAACGCTGGGTTCCAACCGACAGGCTCCACTTAAATTTCTTCAGAAATTTTCTAGTTATTATTACTGTGGTATTCTCTTTGCACTGCTCACAAAAAACAACACATACACTCATCATTCATACATTTTAGGCTGTAAAAGTATATTCTTCACTTTAATTTCCCAAACATTCAGTTGCTATCCTTCACTGTTATTTTGAATTGACTTTTTTTTTCTTTTTTTTTTTTTTTTTTACATTTGTTAAAATTGTCACTTTGTCATGACAGCATGGTATGAGACAGATCATCTGTAGAACAAACAAACAAAAAAAGAACACTGAGTTGAAAAACTTTAGGTCTTCGTATTTGTTCCATAAATATTGAGAGGTTTTTACTTTTCTCAATAGTTTTCAGACCACTGAGCTTTCGGACATCAGGGGTCTTTGCCTCCAGCCGCCAGACGTCGTGGAAGAAAATGATTCTGCTTTCTTCAGGACTTCTGTAGGTGTTGCATCTGTTTTGTTTGTCTTTTTTTTTGTTTGTTATGTTTTTAGATTGATTTTCAGTAACGAGGATATGATAGTAACTATATATTTTTGCCTATTGATAAAGAGATTTTGGCCAAACTTTCATTGTTATTAGCATCAGAAAAAAACCTAAACTGTTTTCAGAAAGAAATAAGAAACTACACCCAAAAGTCACTTTGTCTAAGAAGCAACTATAAAATGGCTTAAGTTTAGCTGCTTTTTGTTTGTTTTAATTTTGTTTGTTAGGAGCCAACTGTTGCCAAACTACTGTGAGGATCCTATGGTAAATTTAGAAAATCCTCAGCTGCACCCAGGATCATCTTAGAAAAATAATTGTTTATCTGATGTTGTAAATGTGTTAAAAGCAGAACTTAAAGATTCAACATGGAGGAGTAAAAATATTTATGCTGACACCTTGTATAGAAATGAAGAATGTGTGGAAAGCAAGGCCCTTGTCTTGTTAATAGGAAAGACAAATATGTTACATACTTCAAGAAAACGCCACTAAACGGAATAACAAAATAAGTACTGAATGTATTTTAAATGCATTTCAGGTCGATGTGAGAGAGCTGCATAACTGACTCCAAGTCCACTGATCCAGTCACTCCGGCTCCACTCATTTCTCTGATCCACTGTTCCGGGGTTTGGTTGCGTTGTAGCCAACAGCCATTTAGCTCCGTAGTGCTACTGGTGTGTTCCTGTCTACATTGACTGTTAACTGGGATACCTGGACCTGGAATCTCTGGATTATCCCATCTGGTCATGGAATTGTTGCTGTTTGTTCTGTTTCCGTTCAGTCCGCAGTACTGACTGTGACTGTTCCCTGGTGTTTTGAAGCGTTCTCCGGGATATGACTGTGATGGCTGCTGTCCATTGAACTGGGAGCACGTTGACTCCTCAGTTAAACATTGGGGCAACTTGTCTTGATTATCATTTCTGGAAGTAAACCAACCTGTGAAGTGTACATGAATATTTACTGGAAAGGGATCCTTAACTTGGTAAGTGGTAATGTAAGACTGCGCTGTCTCTGTTAGAGGAACTTTAGTTTTGTCCTTTAGAGAATGCTAGGCTGGTATCCCCGGAGTTAGCTCAGCAGGCTAGCTGCTGTCTTTGTCTGGAGACCTGGAAGCTAAGGGACAGGATTCCGTCATCGGACACGTTTTCCTGTGACCCGCTTGTTTCTTTTGACCCTACTTGCACCTCTAACTCCAGCTCAGTTATTCATTAATCGCTGCAGGTATTTAGGTGGACATGTAACTCGTGTTGTTGTTTGATTGAGAAAGTAGTCTTGGCATCAGTAAGCTCGAATTGCTTACTGTTGCCAATGTGTCATGACAAGCTTCCAATGTATCATGTTCTTTGGTTTAGAGAGTCCTTATCTAAAGTACGACTGCTCTTTAATTAATCTAAGGAATATAAAGTCTAAAACAGCTTACACTTTACAGTCATTTGTCCGTAAATTATATTTATTACTTTGGTTTTATGATCATACACAACAAACAACAATTTACATTAACTTGAATACTACCCTTGTGTGCAACACTGATCTCATGGAATCACATGTAGTTTTACATCTTGAAAGCATGATCCATCTACCAGGCGCAGGGTATTTTTTTGTCAAACCTGACAGTCGTTACGGAAATTCTGTCAGTCTATCTGAATATGCTGCGTCCGATAATGGATGCCGTTAACCCTGTAGTGGGCCATGATTGGGCCTTGTATTAGCAGCAGAAATTCTGACGAACACGTTCGCATGACTCTGTACTAGACAGTCGATCTTAGTTGTTTATGTGTGATTGACGCTAACGTGGTTGTAATAAATCCTCTCTAAGGTCACGTTTCAAACTCGTTAGCTTTGTGGTAACATGCGGTAAATATGTGGGGCCGACGCGTCAGCAGCAGCTACTTAGCTGCACCAGGCTAACGGGAACTAGGCTGCTTTTCTCAACGCTGCGTGATGACAATGTTTCATTTACATTACCCCTAATTTCCACAGTTTCGATATACCAATGATATGAGTTCAATCCGCATAGAAAATAATATTCCAGTATTCAAAGATTGCCACTGTTGTGAATGACATAATGCTCATGCCACAGACATTCTATCTCTGACTTTAATAATGCTGTGATTGCACATTACCACGATATTCATATCTCTCTCTGTCTCTCTTTCTCTTTAGTGGTTAGAATAAGTGTCACTTATTAGTCGGACAAATGAAGCATCAGCTGAAATATCAAACCAATCGAATTTTATTACATGATTGTCTGACCAAAACCTCAGCACTAATCTTCAACTGTGTTTTTCAACGCAGTATAGCACATAAATAAATATATTTTTGACTGATTTTGCAGAAATTTTACAATAAATTGACAATTATGAATTAGTGCAAATAAATGTGGGGATCCGTTGATTTTACATGAAACAGGAGGGATTAAGAAAAGAAGGACCTGATGAGGAAAACTCAAGCGACCCCTTTACAAGGGCTATATAACATTGAGATGACCCCACACATCCTAGGAGCCACCTCTTCACCTTCTTCATCTCCTCAGGCAGAGCTATAACTGAGTACCCACACACAGGCTGTGAACACACTGCACTCACAGCACTGAGGATGGCACAGAATCAAATAGCACGCAGAAATGTTTTACATCAGTCTATCAGTAATAGCCATTTTGACTATTACTATTTTAAATGTTTTTTTTTTCTTTTATAAACTATTTTAAATGTTCAACTTGGTTTAACGTCTGTGTCCACTTCAGATACTTGTGTGCAGTGTTCACACATTCTTATTATGTCAGGCTGCTAATTAGTCACTCCAATCACAGTAATGTTGTATATAGAACAATGATAATACAGGTCCATATATTATTATACGTTGGTTTTAGGCCTTTTTCTCACCGAGACATTAATGTAATATTTGATCAAATTGTGTTTTGACGTCTTGTTGGGTACATCTTTTGTGACATTTATATAAAAATTTCAACAGTCCGGATGAAAAACCACTAAAGGCAACTATCCATATGCCGCCTCATAATAGAGTGACTGTCTGAAACCAAACGGATAATATGAAACGCAAAGAGAGACAATCCCAGAATTAGTTTGTGACTGCTTTCTGCTTTTTCCAGGTGGAAAGGGGCTTTTTGAAGCAGGCGGACGATGCGGTCATTAATTCTGATCTGAGGATGAACAGCAGATTGGAGCTTTCCAAGGAGGTGCTCATCTGAGGTCTGAGATGGGTCAGCCCCTGTCTCTTCAGGTCAAGGTATCTGTTCCCTGAGTGTTTATGAACCTGATGAGACTGAAACAAGTCGAGATGTTTTTACATGACTCCTCCTGGTTTCTGAGAAATAATCTTTATCAAAGCATTCTGGAAACTATTTGCCTGGTGTAACACGGTAAATAGTTGCTGCTAGTTTATAATAATGAAAAACAAGTTACCTAAACTCAAACTGGGTGAGAGTTTTTAGTTAACTCAATTGAGTTATGATCTGGAAAGTTATGATGCATTATAAATCTGACTCTTCATGATGCTCCCCTGATGCCTCCTATCCACTAACACTGCCCGGCGCCTCACTTCAACACCTTTTAGTTTAGTGAAATGGACTAAACTCAGACAATAGAATGAAATTATAATACACAAACATTCTGTGCCATCTGAAAATGATGCTTACACAAGAAAACAATGCGTCTGATATTTGTCACTCCATTTGTAACTAAAACTGAATCCTTCTTACAATCCTCCATGAATAACTGCAGACCTGACAGGACTGTCGAGCAAAATCCATGGAGGAGCTTCACCAGGAGAGGACTTGAAATATTTCACCCTGCCTGATGGATGCAGGGTTTACCCCAGTGTATACCCCAGCCTTTACTTACGATGCCGATATATCGTGTTGCTTTCAATCTATTGATGTGTTTTTGTCCTGGCTAAGTGGTGTAAAAAAACTGCTAAAAGGCGCATAGTGTATAAGCAGATTTTATCTTTACCAGGGCTGAAATATTCAAAAGTTTTTCTTTTCTGTGAAAACTGCCAAACCACAAAGTGTCCAGGGGAGACTGTATATTAATACTCAGAGGAATCTTTCCTTCCATTCATCACCATATAATATTCTAGTCTGTGGGTGAGAAGTGCTGAATTAGTTGATCACGTTAAATGGCAACCTCCAATCTGTGATTTTTGTTCTTTTACAGGAGGCGATGTGGGAAACAATTTGGAGGAGACACAGGCTGCAGCCCTGAGCAGGTGCACTGCTGTAGGGAGCACGCCCCCCCGCGGCCCCCTGTGGCCCTCTGGGACGCTTGAACTAAGATGTCCCTCAGCAGCAGCCCTGCAGGTGGGAAAGGTGTGGACTCCAATGCGGTGGACACTTACGACAGTGCTGACGAGTGGGATATTGGTGTTGGAAATCTGATCATTGACCTGGATGCTGATTTAGAGAAGGACAAGTTAGAGATGTCAAGCAGTAAGGAAGGAGGGGCCATGGCTGCCCCTCCAGGTGCTGTAGCTGCTTTACCTGACAACATAAAGTTTGTCAGTCCTGTTGCTGCCATGCAGAGCAAAGATGGCAAGTCCAAATCAAAGCGCAGTAAAAACTCCAAAGAAAGTGGAAAGACTCCAGATGGAACTAAGAAGGAGGCTCAAAGCAGGGCCCAGGGAGACATGGCACCCCAGAACACTAACTCTACCCTAACTAAGGGGACTGATAAGTCTGGTAAAGCCTCTCGTATTCCCCCTGCTGTAAAAAAGGACAAAGATGTGGCATGCGGAAAAACTAAAAAGGAGAAAATAGAAGCTGTAGCGACAAGAATGGTCAACACTGAGAAGGAGTCTGTTGTTGCTGTTCTGCCTCTTGGAGCCCCTCGTAACAGCTCCTTCGAGAATCAACTAAACCCAGAGTTAAACCCTGTGGACCAGTTTGGGAACCTGGCTCTGGACTCTGCAGGGATTGGCCAGGCTGTTACCATAATGACGGAGCAGGAGGAGGTAGACGACGCAGACTGCCGGAATCTGAAGAAAGTTGTCAGTAGTGAGAAGGTAATGCAACGTTCTGTTTCTTCCTATGGAACTGTTGTAATATTGTCAAATAGACATGAAGTGGTTTTTGGTATCTAAACTGCTTACATTTTGTTTGGGGAGCAAAATGTTAATAGAGAGCAGATGACTGAATTTGCTCAATATTAACATAGTCTGCCGGTCAGGTTATTGCCCTGTTTCTCTGAGCTATTGCAACAGAAAACATCAACTTAAGCAATAAATTAGTTGTGCCCTGTATGGGCACAACCAACTCTGTACTGTATGGGCACTGCCCTGTATGGTAACGGAATGCTTTTGCAGTTTTCTGGAAGTTTGTTCCAGATTGTGGTGCATAGAAGCTGAATGCTACTTCTTCATGTTTGTTTCTGGTTATGGGGATGCAGAGCAGAACCAGAAGCAGAAGACCTGAGAGGTCTGGAAGGTTGATACGATAACAGCAGATCTTTAATGTATTGTGGTGCTAAGCCGCTTAGTGATTTATAAACTAACAGTATTTAAAGTCTATTCTCTGAACTCCAGTGGAAAGACTTTAGTACTGATGTGCTCTATCTTCTGCTTTACAATAGCTTTATGTTGTCCCAATCCAATATTGATATCGGACATTTGTCCAATATTAGACAAAATACAAGTATTAAATTATATAGGCCTACATCTGGGATCTCAGGTAGGCATGCTGATAAAAGCATGCCGCTCCAGCATTTAGTCCTCCCCAGCATTTAGTCTGCCCCAGCATTTCCTGTTAGCTAATGATAAATGTGTCAGTTGTTGTCATTGACTATTGTTCCCTGTTTGAATATAACTTTTGTTTGAATATCACAATTTTAAGATTTCACACTACAAAATAAGTAATAATGATTTGTGCTGATATTGTATTGGGTCGATATCGGTATTGGCCAATACTCAAAGCTGCAATATTGGTATCGTATCATAAGTAAAAAAGTTGCATGGAGACTGTTATAGGATTTTAGCCCATGAAATAAGTTTTTCCCTTCAAATTTATATTTGTTTCTGCATAATGTTGCTCTCTTCACTAAATTATGCTGCAGTTTTTATATTTCATCTAAAAAGTGTCCTCATCTTTAGAGGGGGACTCTTAAAATGTATAATTAAATTAATTGTAGCCATATATCAACATAAGTAACATTTTCAGTTCAAAACCCCATTTTGCTACTAAGTTATTGAATGAATATATATATAATTTATTAGCTCAAAATCAAAGATATTTATTGTTTTTAATCTGTTATTTAGGTTCTTCAACTGTCAGATTGGTGCAAAATTCTATTATGCATGTTCAGCTTTCCAGTGTTCCAGCAACGCCTGAACATTCCTAGAACTTCTTGACTGACACTGATGTTAGCATTGGGGACGTCTTTGCTGCTGCTACATGTTTAGCATTGAGATACTATTTTAGGCTAGAATAGCTTCTCTGAGGGGGGTTCAAGATGGCGGAAGAGGAGTAAGACGTGCTTCGCTTGGGCTCCCGCTCCAATTTCTTTCTGTATATGGTTTTCTACTAAATATCCTTGCTGTTTTGAGCATTTGGTCTGTCTGGTCTCGACCCCTGAGTGATTCTAACCTGGAAGAGTAGAAGAATGGCGACAAACTTGAAGAAATACAAACATTCAAGCTCTGTGGCTGCCAGGCCCGATACCGCCTCGGAGCAGACTACAGCTAAAGCCGGAAGCTCAGCACCTCCTTCTCCCTCCCCCGGCGAGGCGGACGCACTCTCCTTGAAGTCTGACATTCTTGCCACTATAAAATCCGATATCTCAGCTGTGATTAAATCGGAAATAAGAGGCTGAAGAGTTCACCTTTACTAAAGGAGAGCCACAAGCGGTGAGAGCGGAAGTGGTTAACGGCACAATGCTATTCATGCTGACCTGGACCAAGTTAAACAAAGCGTCAAAGAGGTAGAAGATAGTTTATCAACCTGGTCTGATGAGATTGTTACTCTACGCACCACCGTGATGGAACTGAAAGAAGAAGTGAATGGGCTCCAAGAAAAAAGTGACTATATGGAAGGGCGCATGAGAAGGTGCACTGTGCGGATCATTGGGGTTCCCGAGACGCCAGAATCCAGCTCCAATGGATAGATCTATGACTGCTAAACTCCACTTAGCAGCTGTGGCTAAACTCCTAGTGGAGGTGCTAAAGATGGATAAAGCACCACTGATTGACCGAGCCCATCGCACTCGAGGTGGGAACAAGTCAGGCAATAAGTCGTGGGTTATTGTCGCTAAGCTGCACTATTATCAAGACTGTGTGGAAATATTACATCGGGCCCGGAGCCGCGGCCCTGTTCGCTTTAAGGAGGCACCGATCATCATCACATCTGATCAGGGGCGCTGCAAGGAATCTTGGGCCCAATGACAAAAAATTAGAGTGGGCACTCCCGCCCCCTGCGCAGCTGCTGTTACAATTTCTTGAGTCTATAATGTGACCCATAAAAGTGTCACAATTGTTGCTTGTTTACGTTTCTAGGAAAATAATAATAATAAATAAATAAATAATTTTTTTTTTTTTTTTTAAAGCCGGGCTGCAGCGTCTCTGTTGCTCTTAGCATTTCACTAGCAGAGCAGATTTATTCCTAAAGTTTAGGTTTATAATAGATAGGTTTATAGCTGACAGTGCGCGGACCAATCACACAGCTGGTGCCTCTGCGCTGCCGCTGCTTTACCTCAGCGGGATCGCGGGCTGCCGCCTCCTTTCACTCAAACTGGACACAGGCTGACATGTATGGATGTTTACATCAACTTTCTGTGAGGAATTGTGATCCTTTGGAGAACTCTAGGGAAGAGTTTAAAGCCCGCCGCGTTAGCTCTGGTTGCGCAGCTCAATGTGAACCGCAGGAATAACTTGTAGCGAATTCAGAGGTGTGCGTTGTGGAGCGGTGAGAATGATTTATCTTTATGAACGAACAATTATATGCGGCGTTTACATCTCAACACGCTGCCCAGCGTGTGGCTCTGTGTCTGTCTTCCCTGTAAAGTTTATGTCTGTGGTCCCGGTTGGCCAGAGTGTTTGTGGATAATGAGCAGCGCTAACCTCATCATGCAGGTTCAGCCTGGTGAGGAGCTTTCGTGCTCTCCTCGGAGTCACGCATCACATTGAATTTATGTTCTTTTATTTTTTATTTTTTTAGTATTATTTTTCCGGTTACACGATGCATCAAACCATATCAAATGCGTTGTCTACTTAGAGTTAATGCGCGCGGCCCACGGAGACCTGAGAAACTCGTCCCATAAACTCGACCAACCAGAACAGTTTCTGTGACGATTAAAAACTAAACAGACACAAAATGAAAGAGCTACTGAAGCCATCTTAGCAGCATTCAATTAAATCTCCCGTTTGTTGCGCATCTCTGCACAGTGCAGCGGATTTATAGCCGGTCCAAGGCTGTATGAGGCCTTGAGCAGATTTTGACTAAGGGGCCGTCTAGCTGCTAAAATCACCAGCACCTCTAACAGCTTCTGTGTTAGATTTAGTGAAATATGGGAGAAGGGAGTAGTTTAATTGGCCAGCCTAAAATGCAATAAATTATAATCGCAGTTTACTAATTTGTATTTGTAAATTCAAAGATTAAACTCACAGCATCAGATTGTTGCTATGGTAACAAAACAATCTACCTATCAGTGTTGTGTTCAAGACCACCTAACCCGAGACCAAGACAAGACCAAGACCAGAGTGTATCGAGACCAAGACAAGACCAAGACTTTTAGGGTCCGAGACCAAGTCAAGACCAGCTACATGACACAATAAAATGTAAAATATGATCAAAATTGCTTTTCAAAATAATCTGAAAGATCCATATACCCATAAGAACACATAGATATTAAATACTTAATACATTTTACCAATATTAAATATTCAATTTCTGTGCTACAATGTGTGATGGTCTCGTGCCACCCTAAAAACATAACACCCTGGGCATTTGCCCATATTGCTCATGTAAGAAACCACCACTGTCTGCACCATTAAACATAGCAATTGAGGCAATGCCCTGACTGTAAATAACGCTCAATTATGAACACTGACCAAGGAGCAACAAGCAAGAAGTAACCAAACAGAAGGCGCTCATCGTGACTGTTTTCACTCTCTATCCTAGTACATGAAGCCAGGTAGTCTGACACCATGGCAGAATTTACAGCTGCCACTTTGAACGAAAACAATCATAGAGCATTGTGCATGCTCTGCGTGCTCTTTTGTTCTTGTGTTTTAGTTATTTGTTAATTAAATATCAACGTACATAATTAAATTAAATAATGATGCAGTGTACACAGAGCATTACAAGAACAAAGAACGGGTGTTCTGTCAGGTCAGATCGTCATACGGTTTGCACGAACTCACGGTGTTCTGTCAGATCAGCATACGTTGTCAGATAGTCGTACACTTAGCTCAGACATGCGCTGTCATTACCATATGATTTTATTTAATCAGCAACATAGAATAATGACGTAGATCATCATACACTTGGTTATTAACAGTTGTATGGCATCCAGCTGCAGCCAGACCTGCTTTAAATACACTTTGAAACCACAACAACGCATGTATATCTAGTTATCATATTATGTCATATTATAAACAATTTAATGACTTATTTTCGTCATAACTTGTTGCGTATACTGACAACTGCACTGACGGTCGGACTTCTTAAGGCGCATGCGCTGGCATGGTACTCGCTGCATGTATGCTAGCAACATAGAATCATGACGTAGATCATCATACACTTTGTTATTAACAGTTGTATGGCATCCTGACTTAGCGGTTAGGTGAGTTTTACACGGGTGTGTGTTGTAGTTGACTCCAGCTGCAGCCAGATCCTGCTTTAAATACACTTTGAAACCATGACAACACGTGTATATCTATATAGTTATCATTGAAAACAATTTAATGACTTATTTTCGTCATAACTTGCTGCGTATGGTGAACTGACAACTCCTCTGACGGTCGGACTTCTTAATGCGCATGCGCAGGCATGGTACTCACTGCATGTTTGCTATTCTGACAGCATATGGTAATCTGATAGAACAACGGCTCTCAGAGAGTGACACTCCAGTCCTATCTAATAAGTATAGAGCCGTGGAGAAGAATCGACTGTTTCTGAATGTCGCATCACTATATTGCAGACTTTTGGACATAGTGTTGTCCCATATATGCGACAAGTCAGTCAACACCTCCGCACAATAATTCAGGCAGTGAGTGACTTTTTTTCATCACAATGCTTATGTGTCTCTGTACAGCTAGCTTTGCTAACATCATGTCAACGGAGCTTACCTTCTTTGAGCTACTTTTCTAAGTGACGAAAAAAGTTAGACGTTGTCCACACCGTCTGTGAAAGCAAAGCGATGTTGAGTTAGCTGTGGCCATCGGATTTCTTACTATTTTTGCAGCGCTATTATATTACTGATGATTAGACAAACATTTTCTGCCGCTGAGAGAAAACCACTGCACATGTGCTGGAGGAGTAACAGAAACATGTAGTTGCTTGGATTTTAATCGGTGCGTTTTGAACCACTGAAAACAAAGATGTTAACAAATAAACTGGACAGTTATGCTGTACGTTTAGTGATATTTTCACAGTTGCGGTCTCGACTGGTCTTGAAATAAAATGCCGAGTCCTCAGAGCCCGAGACCGAGACAAGACCGAGACCAAATGTGGTCGAGTCCGAGATGAGACCAAGACCATCAAAAAATGGTCTTAAGACCGGTCTCGAGACCAAGACCAACTTCGAGTACCACAACACTGCTACCTATGAATATTGTTCTTTGAAGTTTTACAAAGTAAACTTGCCAGCTCCTTAAAATCTTGCATCTAAATGTTAAACAATTTAAAGTGTTTCAACTTATGTATCCTAAACAATTTAATCAAATTTAACAGGATTGATAATCTCAATAAACTAGTGTTACATTTATGTATCTGTGGTCTGTTTTAAAATGTTAGTGTTTATGGGGCCCTTGAAGCCCTTGGGGGCCTGATGGAGCCGCTGACTTAATTTGGATTAAATTAAATTTCACTGAAGTGAAAATTTGTTGTTTTTAGACTAGTTGTGGGTTTAAATAGCATTTCACTGGAGATGTTTCCCCGTAACATATAATTACACAATAATGCTTTTACATTTCCTGTCAACTTAACATCTTTTAATACAATAACATGGTGGACCGCCTCAACGCCCCGACCACCAGGCTTAGCAAGTTTTCCGGGGGGAACCCTGGGAACTATCTCTTTAAGATCTTTGAGATGTTTAATTTCGGTTCTAAATTTGTTTCATGGGTGAAGTTGATGTATATCTTGCCAATGGCAGCAGTACGCACCAACGGTAATCTATCCAGTTATTTTGAATTGAAACGTGGTACGAGGCAGGGGTGCCCACTCTCGCCACTCTTATTTGCAATCGCAATTGAACCACTCGCAGTGACTTTGCGGAATAGCCCAGAAATTAAAGGTATCAATCGGTTTGGCACTGAACATAAAGTTTCCTTATACGCTGATGATGCACTTCTTTATATTTCAGATCCCTTGTCTAATATTCCCGAGTTACTTATTTTACTTCAAAAGTTTGGAAACATATCTGGCTATAAGGTTAACCTTCAAAAAAGTGAATTGATGCCTGTGACCCCAATAGAAGAGCAGGATATGGGTCCAGTCCCTTTCAAAATCAGCTCTGTCAAATTTAAATACCTTGGTATTTGGTTTACTCACAGTCACAAAGATCTCTATACAGCAAACTATCTGCCTCTCCTGGCGAACCTTAGGAAGGACATCGCTACATGGGCATCCCTGCCTCTATCCCTGGGGGGTAGAATCAGCGTGATCAAAATGGCAATACTGCCCAAACTACTTTATCTATTTCAGAGCGTGCCAGTTTTCCTCACCAGGACTTTTTTTGACCAATTTAAATAGTGAGTTGTCGTCATTTATTTGGAATAAAAAACATCCACAGATAGGCAGTAAGATGCTACAGCTACCCCATGGTCTTGGTGGTTTGTCACTCCCCAACTTATATTACTACTGGGCAGCTAACGCTAGAGCCTTACTGTACTGGTTGAGAGAGGACAATCCTGTTCCTACTTGGGTGACCTTAGAGAGGAATTTAAGTACATCTAGCTTTCTCTCTGCTATACTCTGCTCCCAGTTACCGTTCAATCAACCAGTCTCAACTTATACTTCTAATCCGGTATTAACTCACACAATAAAAATCTGGAATCAGTGCAGGAGGTTGTTTAAAAGTACATAATTATTATTGTCTACTCCAGTATCAAATAATCACATGTTTGCTCCCTCACTAATGGACTCTACTTTCAATGCTTGGGGTTTAAAGGGAATAACTTCTCTAAATGATCTTTGTATAGACAATAAGTTTGCCTCATTTGAACAGCTAACACAGAAATTTGACATCCACAAGTCACAGTTTTTCAGGTATTTACAATTGAGACATTTTGTAATGTCGAACTCTGGATGTTTTCCTCTACGTCCTCCAACTTCTCTTATAGATGAGATTCTGATGTGTAAGTCTGTAACAAAACGCTCTATGAGTAGAGTATAAACTCTAGAATAATAATAAAGAATAATAATAAAGAATAATCTTTGCTCAGATCATACATTGATGCCAATTGAGATTCTTTGAAGTGCAAGTGGGAGATGGACTTGGAGGAATCCATATCAGACACACTTTGGCAAAATAATTATTCAAAATATATATTTGTCCTCAATATGTCTGAAACATGTTAAAGTTCAATTCAGGGTAGTACATCGTTTACATTGGTCTAAGGACAGATTGTGAAAATTCAAAAGGGACTTGGATCCAACGTGTGATCGTTGTAAACAATCTTCAGCCACACTTTTGCACACATTCTGGACTTGTCCAAAGTTACACGGATACTGGCAAGGCATCTTTGATACCTTTTCAGGAATATTTGGACAAACTGTTCATGTATCACCACTCATCTCTCTCTTTGGGGTGGCTCCAGCAGGGGCTTCCTTCAGCAAACATCAGAGGACTGTGTTAGCAGTTCTTTCTACTGAGACTCATTCTTCTTCGATGGAAGGATCCACATCCTCCAGTATATGGACACTGGTTAAGAGAAGTTATGTCTTACATTCATTTGAAGAAGATCAGGTATACTGTTAGGGGATCTGTAAACAAATTATTTGATATCTGGCAGCCATTTATATCTTGCGTAGAAAAAATTTCAGCAGATAAATTTGTGTACAGGTCAAATATTTGTCTCTTTCATTTATGCTCAAACCTGTGCTTTGCATCGACTGATGTATGCATACAAGGTGGATACATGTTGGGGTAGTAGATCCAGTATATGAGGGAAATGGTGGAGTAGGAGGGATTTCTGTTGTGTGTCTCTTTGTCGGTGTTTTTTGTGGTTTATGTAAAAAATAATACTTTGATCAAAACGAAATTAAAAATAAAATAAAAAAAAGAATAGCTTCTCTGATAGGCTAACTCCTTTTAGCACAACATGAACAGAACAATCTTTTCCAGTGTTTCTTCAGATCGTTTTTTGAAGCAAAAATTAACCTCTTCGTACCCTCTTTGTAAAAAAAAAAAAAAAAGTCGTGGCTCTACATATAATAAAACAATTTTAACAGAAAGATGGTTCCACAGACATTTTACATTATATTTCATCGGAACAGGACAGTAGCAGTGGATCTGCATTTGTTTGTAGCTAAAAAATTACATGAGTGTTGAGGAACAAGATGGGACTTGTGGTGTATTATTTATACTCTAATTTTTCCAGCAGTAATCACATTAGTGATGTGTATATAAATCTTTTTTTTATTTATTTATTTTTTTTTTTAAAGAAGTCTGGTTACGTATCTGCAGAACACGGGGAATGACAGAGTTTCTTGGCCTGAAACCCAACAGCTTGTGAATGTGACTGACAGCAGGGCTTCTCTGTCCGCTTCTTTCTCCAGATGGAATCTCCCTTTTCCACCTGTGCTCCTCCTCCTGTTCACCTCCTTGGTCCTCCTGCTAATAGCAGCGACATCTCGTCCTCTTGTGAGCAAATCATGGTTCGCACGCGCTCTGTTGCAGTGAACACAGCAGAAGCATCTCTGGCCACTGAACCAGAATGTCTGGGGCCCTGTGAGCCTGGCACCAGCGTTAACCTGGAAGGAATTGTGTGGCAGGAGACAGAAGATGGTGAGCAACCTAACACGAATTAAACAACTGACTCTGTCAGTAGCTGTCTTTATAGAGATTAATCATGTGGAGTTGTTCATTAAATAACACAAAATGAAGACTTCCACCATTTTTTGGTGTAGAAGTGCATCACCCAGCAGCACTTACACTGATGCACCATTTTAAGTATGAAAATCAGGTACAGGGTAGAAGGATAGATCATGGGATACATAACTGTGGATAATATTGTAATTCCTGTATTTTCTGTTGGATTCACAACTGCTCCTTCTATGATAAATGTTTGTGTTGTGTTCTTTTAAAGAAATTAGAACAGGAAGGTCAGATCTATAAGAAAACCAGAATTTGCTGTGTCTCTAGTTTCTGGTATAATACTTTACATAATAATTGTACTGTGAATATCTAAAGATGGCACTGTAGTTGTAAAGATATTACTACAGAATTCTGAGAAAAAAGTCAAAATTCAGAATTTTGACTTTTCTCAGAATTCTGTGATTAAAGTCAGAACTTTTTAATTTTTTTCCCCAGTGGCCCTATATGTTAGCTGAGTTCCTACACTTTGTCGTATATTATCATGTATCATTCGTTCATCCTTTTTATCCACTAAAGTAATCCAGTCGACTCCTTTCATCTGTGAATTAGTCGAATATACAACAGGTGTCGTAGGTGCCACTGGCCATGGCACCTGCCAAGGGCTGCCGTGACATCATACTGACACTTCCGGTGACAGGTGCCATTAGGTGTCACGGGTGCCAATGACTTCGGCACTAGCTATTACGGGTGCCACTTGCTCTGCATCTGCCAGGGGCTGCCAAAGCACTTCCGGTGACAGCTGCCTTGAGTTTGCGGACGTCTGCCGGACATGTCCGTGCAATGATAGATTTTTATGACCACGTACTCAATATCACAACTTAAATTACCCGGTGGAAACAGTGTTCACATTGAACAGGTTTTCACGTGAAACCGGGCTGATTAGGTTGAGAATAGAGGTTAAAGTTCAATGTTTCAAAGTTGAGATCAACATAAGTCACCATCCTAGCCAGCATATCTAGGTGGGCCCCATATGGGAAAAGGAGGGCAGACTACATGGGTCCAATATGGGTTTGTCTGCTGTTTCCATGGTGGGCCCACATGGGTTTGCCCATGTAGGGCTACAGCCTACATGTGCGCAGCTCCATATGCCGCAGCTTCTGTGTCAGATTTAATATGAGTGAATTCATCATTTAAAAAAACACCGGTGGACAGCTGATAATAGCTACCACTAGGTGCCACTACTCAGTGGCCAAAGTATGTCAGAGCTGACAATTCCAGAGTGACATTATGTTCAGCATGGTTCCATGACAGTGCACAAGTTCCCAAGAAAGTAATAGACCAGGCATCCACTATAACTTTCAGAGTTTTTTTTGGAAACTAATAATAATTTTCCGAAAATGCCTGTTAAACAGTTTTAATTAATTTAATTAATTAAAATTAAATTAATTGATTTAATTTAATCAATTTAAATTAAATCAATTAAATTCTGTCAAAAATATTAAAGGTGTTAAATGGACAATTAAACAATACAATTACCATTGAAAAAAAAAATTTATAAACAGGCAATATAGATAACACGTATTACAAAAACTGGCATTGCCATCCTCCATAACAGCGGCAGCAGTTGTGACGGCTATGAAAAACTCTGGACACCTAATGGCAGCTCTAGTGGAAGCCAGAATCAGCTGTTGCAAAAGTGCCGAAGCCAATGGCACCTTGTGACACCTGTTGTGTATTCAAATAATTCAAAGACGAAAGGAGTCGTCTGGATTATTCAGATGAACTTTAGTGAATAAATAGGATGTACGAATCATACACGATGATCTACGACAGAGTGTAGGAATTCAGTTAACGTCTGAGTTCAAGTTCTTTTTCTACTAGTTCTAAAGCATCATGGGATATGTAGTCCATTCTGTTAAAGGTCTACAAGTAGTCCATTTTGAACCAGATACTATCAAATGCTAACTAAATCTATGAAATAACTGCAACTCAAATACTTATTAAATTATAATATCCTAAATAATAATTCTGATTAAACCCAAAACAAATTCTCAACACCTAGTGCCGAAGCCAGTGGCACCCGTGACACCTAATGGGACGTGTCACCACAAGTGCCAGTATGAGGTCACGGCAGGCCTTGGCAGGTGCCAAAGCCAGTGGCACCCGTGACATCTAATGGCACATGTCACCGGAAGTGCCAGTATGAGGTCGCGGCAGGCCTTGGCAGGTGCCAAAGTCAGCCGAAGTCAGTGGCACCCGTGACACCTAATGGAACCTGCCACCGGAAGTGCTACGGTAGCTGCCGGTGTCACGATTTGAGCTCGGCCCTGCTGAGCCATGTACCGCCTTGATGATTTCCGCCACTTGTTTGTTGAGACCGGGATGATATGAAATTTATTGTGCAGTTCGTCCGTAAAGCTACACTTACACTATAACCATCAACTACTCAGCCACCCGCCGTGTTCAGTTTGTATAAATACTCCAGCGCTCTTCCCGGCGTTCGCTTTGAACCAGCAGCTCCAGGAGGAGAAAGGCTGCCGTACTCCAGGCATCGCGCCATTCTGCCTCCTGGCCCTGATTGGTTGTTTTCTAGATAGCACTGGGAGAAGGCAGAGAAGCTCGTTTTTTATTTTTGTAGCTTATTTGTCTCATATAAAATTGTCACAACATAGTGACAGTTTCAACAAATATGTATAAAAAATATTTTTTATAAAAGATACATACTTAAGTAATTTTCTTCCTCATTTTTTTAAACAATTAAAACAAGTCATAGCATTAGTCTTTAAACTGTATGCATTAATTTCATTGTGATAGTTTAGTTACTGTGTTCTCCATTCTGCAGGGATGCTTGTGGTTAATGTCACCTGGAGGAACAAAACATATGTTGGGACCCTTTTGGACTGCACAAGACACGACTGGGCCCCACCGAGGTATGTTAACACATTCCAGTTACAGTTCACTGGTTAGCAGCTTACTGAATTGGGAGATGCATGTTGTCTTCCGCGGTGATCAATTTAGAAAACTAACAGTTTCTGACTACCCAGATCTTCTAGGGGTAGGATCAAGTTTGGGCTCATTAAGTTTTTATTTAATCAGAAAGTTTGTTTCAGAAAGTAAAGAAGAAGGTATTTCCTAGATCACATCGTCAAAATTACATAGTGTAACACATGGTGTACGCACACTCTTAAAAAGTGTTAAATTTACTAAAAAATGTAGGTTGGCCAAAAATAGTCTGATCACAGGTCTTAGATTTTGTTGTGGCAGTACCGTTTAATCTCATACCTTATATTAAATTTTTTTTTTTTTGGTTCTTGCTGGACTTTTCTGTCACACAAAAATTTTTAAGAACATTGTTTTTTGAGTTGGTGAAACGTGAAGAAATCCTGATAATGGCTTTTTACTATGACTTTACATTAAACTGCAAATGAGAGAGGTTTAGATGGGAGTATAGACTGAACTTTATAAAGTACAGAGAAGGTTGGCCACACATGATAGAGAATGGAGTCTAAATGCTTTTACTGTTTGCCTACAGGTTTTGTGAGTCCCCCACCAGTGACATGGAGATGCGAAGTGGCCGTGGGCGGGGGAAAAGGATGCGACCCAGCACCAACACGCCTTTGAATGACAACAGCAACTCATCAGACAGTAAAGGCAGTGGGAGCAAGACTCATGGAGCTGCTGCAACCAGCAAAGGGCGCCGGGGTGTGGTGGTGGGTTGTGGTGAAGATGCAAAGGCCAGCCCCTCCTCTGCCAAGAGGAAAACTAAACCTGTGTCTGACATGGAACCTACCTCCAGCTCTGAGGACTCTAAAGCTTCAAAGCGCATGAAAACCAACTCTTCTGTTGTGGGGACCCTGTTACCTGTTGGGAAAACAGAAGCTCTGGCCCCCCCACAACTGGAGCGGACTTGTCCTTCTCCTATACTTATCGACTGCCCCCATCCCAACTGCAACAAGAAATACAAACACATTAACGGGCTGAAGTACCACCAGGCTCGCGCCCATAATGACCATGATGTACGACTAGACCAGGATGGGGACAGTGAATATGGGGATGACTCTGTCGTCCAGCATGACCCAACTTCCTGTAATGGTGCTGCGTTCTCTCCTGCCCGCTCCAATACTCCCAAAGGACGGGGCTTTGATGCCCCTTCTCCCTCGTCAGGAAAGCAGTCATTGAAGGGAAAAAAGAAGGCAGGGGATGGGGAGCCTGAGGCCACCGACGGTGGTGAGGAGGGAGGATGTTTAACCGATGAAGCCAGCAATGATGGAGTGGATGACAGAAAGGCCAGAAGAATGTCAGTCAACAGCAAACTTGATAAATCAAGTCAAAAAAGTGCGAAGATGGGCCGACCATTGCCCCTTGGGGTTGCGTCATCATACTCTCCCCAGGCATCGTCTCCTGCATTGAGCTCAGTAGTACAGTCTGTACCCAGCAGCCCCCAGGTGAAAATCAGCCAAACGAAACCCTCTTCACTCTCGGACCCTTCCTGCAGCCCCACCCTTGGGAAAGACAAGAAAAAGAAAGACAAGAAGAAGAGGGACAGTTGGAAGGAGGAGGATAGTCCTGCAGCAATGAACAAGATAGGGCGGCTGGAGGAGGGAAAAAGTCCATACTCTGAGACAACAGATAGTTTGCTAAATGGATGCATGGAAGCTCACCAGAGCCGTTTGGCAAGCATCAAAGCTGAGGCTGACAAGGTCTACAGTTTCTCCGACAATGCTCCAAGTCCGTCCATTGGCGTCGCAAGCAGGATAGAGGCTGGCTTAGCAACACCATTGCACCAGAACCAGAACGGTGCTGACAATGTGTCTGTGAAGACCAGCAGCCCCGCTTACTCTGACATCTCTGATGCAGGCGAAGATGGAGAAGGGAAGGCCGAGGGCGTGAAGGTCAAATCAGATCCTGATCAGGGGCCGCGTGAAGGTGCCAAAAAAACACTGTTCCCTTCTCAGGCTCCCAGTAAGGAGTCGCCATACTACCCCAACTATGACTCCTACTACTCGCCAAGCTACCCAAACCCCAGCCCAGGAGCAGTACCAGGAGCAACTGCTCATATGGAGGCAACACAGATGAAGGTGAAGAAGGAAGAAGACTTGGAGGTGGCAGAGGAGGGCAAACTTAAGGTGGAGCCTCCGGAGGAGAGGAAGGCAGAACTGGGTCCTCAGCAGCCATCAGTCATCCAACCGCGCTCCAATATGTACTCCCAACCTCTGTATTACAACCAGTACTATGTGGCCCCCTACTCCTATGCCTCTGATCCTGCCTACCATAACCACCTGCTGGCTTCTAACCCTGCTTACCGTCAGCAATACGAGGAGAGGCAGCGGCAATCTGACAAGAAGCTGGAAAGCAAAGACCGTGACTCTTTTGGTAAAGATGAGTGGAAGCAGAAGACCTCAGGTCCCCCTTCAGTCTCTGGCGCCCCCGGCCTCACAGACCTGGGGTCTAAAGGATTGATCACCCCGGCCAAGTCTAAAGATCCTGCAGCAGCTTCAGAACATGCCAAGTCTGTCATTATGGCTAAAGGAGAGGAGATGAAGATCCCCAGCACCCAGGCTGAAGGGCTGAAGATGAAACTTCATGAAACGAGTCACCATGGGAAAGAAGAGGCCAAACCAGGGATAGAACTGGGCAGATCAACAGGTGTGGACTCTACCATGTGGTACAGACAGGTAATGCATTTCTGCACATTTATGTTCTGAGCTTTATAAGAAGGTTTCAGGAAATACTGTATAAGTTAGGCTCCAGTACTTGTTTATATAATGCAATGTAACAATTATATAATTTAATTTTAATAACTGCAGGTTTCCTTAATGCTGTGGGAAACTCTGTTTCATTCTAATCGTTTGGCAACTTTGAAATTGACATCACTGATGGTTCCTCACTGGATGCATAACCACAGTCACAGAGTATTAAGTTAATGTTATTTTTAAGAACATCCCATATGTCAGAACAGGTCATGTCTTGAAGTTAATTATAGATTCACATATAACATACCATTATAAATATTAATAGTGGAATTTTATCAGAATTTTCAATCAAATTAATTGCAGAGTCTGTAATTAGTCGCATTTTGATTGAAACAATTTGTCAACAGAACATTTTCAAATCAAAAACCCTTTTTACCACTGAATTATTGGTTTAAATAGAGTAGAATATGAGCTCAACAACAAATATATGTATTATTATTATTAATCTGTTATTTAGGTTCTTCAACCATCAGATTGCTGCGAAGTGCTAGTCTAGCCATTCAGGTTTCAAATATTTTAGTAACTCTTGATCATTCATGGAACAAATCCTGTAGAAATGTGACTGTTAATGCTGACATTAGTGTTGGGAAGTCTGTGCTGCTGCTACATGTTTAGCATTAAGATATTGTTTTAGGTCAGAATAGCTTCTCTGATAGGCTAACTCCTTTTAGCACAACATGAACAGAACAGCAGTCTTTTCCAGCGTTCCATCTGATTGCTTTTTTGAAGCAAAAATGAACCAAGAGAAGTGACTTCATCATCCATCACTATAATGTTTGCTGGTGATTCTTGTGGGTCAAATTTATTGATGTAACAGAAACGTGAAAATACATAAGTGGTGGCTGGAACCTATGTATATTTTTAAAAATCGCAAATTTTAAACATGTTAAGATCTTTGTCATTAATTAATTGAAATTAGCATATTGTGAAGCTCATTCAGCAATAGGTTCTGACCTTCGTGGGTATGGCTAGCCCTAAACCCGCAGTAACCATTTGGGGGCACTTGTTGATTGATCTTTCATCAGGTGAGTATAAAGTATGGACTAAAAATAAAGTGAGACTTTGTGACATCACAACAAAAGTAGCATGATATTTTGATGTCGTTCAGCAGTGTAGATTATATCTCCTTTAACCCAATACACCTGCACCATGTATAGTAATAGAGGTCAATTATGTTTGATACACAAACTTCAATATCAATGTTCCACAAAAAGTGTTTAAATTCACAATTAAACCCACCTGAAACATGGTTCTGAAACTGCTGGTTTAGTCTGTGACAGTTCTTTATACAACTGTCAAAAAAACTGTACTTTTCTCAAGTTTTCTTCTTGTTCCCAGGAGCCAGACTCTCGCCTGTGGCCCTATATGTATCCCAGTAAATACTCAGAAGCTGCAAGACAGCAAGAAGAAGAAAGGTGGAAAGATGAGAAGGAGCGAGACAGGAAGGCCAAGGAGGACAAGCCGCGGGTAAAGGAGAGCCTTCAGAAGGAAGAGGTGAAAGAAGGAATGGAGGGCAGAATCCCACTGCCCCCAGAGGAGCACCAAGGTGGAGGGAAGGAGGTCCGCGTCCCCCACATGCAGTTCACCTCCCCGCTGGCCCAGCATCAGGGCTACATGTCCTACATGCAGGGACCTTATGGCTACAGCCAGGGCTTTGATCCCAGCCACCCCGGCTACAGAGGCATGCCTGCAGTCATGATGCAGAACTACCCAGGTAATGTTCATGGTTCATGTTAGTTATCTGAATAACGGGGCGTCGTTTTGGCACTGTTTTCGTTTTTCACCCTCTAACTTGTTTCTGAAAAATATAATAAAAATAGAACACAAAATCAGTTCTTGCCAAAAGTGATTTTTTTTTTTCTGAGGTGGGAACTTTGTTTTTTTTTTTTGCCAAAAAATAAAAATAAAAATAAAAAATTACTTTGGCCATTATTTTATGAAGTTGATGAAATACTTGTTCTCCCTACTGTAGTTGGAAAGCAGCCTCACAGTGGCAATTTGCTTACTTTGTCCTCAGCTTCATACCTGCAGGCCGGTTACCCTTTTTCTTCATATGGAGGGAAAGTGGCAGGAGGGGAAGACGGGGAGAAACCCTCCAGGTCAAGTCCAACTGTGAAGCCGCCCAGTGAGGCCAAAGCTCTGGATCTGCTGCAGCAGCATGCCAGCCATTACAAAAGCAAATCGCCCTCCGTTCAAGACAACAAAACGGTGCAGGAACGAGACTGGGAACGGGACAGGGAACGTGAGAGAGAGGGCGCTCGGCCTCGATCTTCTCCTTCTCATCGAGTCATTCCTCCCCATCATCACCTGGGATACCCTCTGCTGTCAGGACAGTATGACCTGTCCTATGCTGCGGGTGAGATCCGCATGCTGCCACACAGTACGAATGTGTCAAAACGCAAAACAACCTGATAATCAAGTTTTTAACTTACTTTCTAATGGGGGAGATTTTCTTCTCCTGATGCTTTGCAGACCTTCTTGTTCAAGACTTTTACACCTTAAAAATCTGTTGATAGGAACCATTTCCTCTTTGAAAGTCAAGGAAGTTAAAATATGTTCAAATCTCTCATCTGCCCCTTAGTAAAACATACACGGTCCTCCATATCCATAAATCCATGCATAGATATGCTTATTCATAATTTTCAGCTATTGTTTACATCCAGATCTACCGTTTGACTTCTGGCACAGAATTATGATCCATGTCTCACATCAATGATGTAAAGGTCTGGTAAAATGTGACATGAGCGTTCAGACTGCAGACGCTTTGAGAACTAATGGATGCGTTTCAGGATTAGTTCACATTTGGAAGAGGCACAGATTGGATTTTTTTTTGGGGGGGGTGAAAATATTGGAATTGGTCCATTCAGACTGCAGGACAGATGTTATACTGCTCAGCTATTTTTCCAGCATAATAAATACAATATTTGAACATTCTAATTACTATAAATACCCTGTGACATGAAGACAGATGGTTAGTACAGTTCCTGAAAGAATTCTACTGAGCATGATTACTATTGCAACAACACATTATCAGTAGGGTAAGACTAACCTGTCTCACGACGGTCTAATCCCAGCTCATGTTCCCCATTAGTGGGTGAACAATCCAACACTTGGTGAATTCTGCTTCACAATGATAGAAAGAGCCGACATCGAAGGATCAAAAAGCGACGTCGCTATGAACGCTTGGCCGCCACAAGCCAGTTATCCCTGTGGTAAGGGCGTTCAGAGATTTCTTCCCATTATAACTTCAGGGAAGAGGTTAAAGGTTACCTCCACCTGAGAGCATTTTGTTACGTCACCAGACATTGACTCTCAGGTTTATTGGAGCCATTTGCAGGCGTCTTCACCTTTCCTCAGTGACTGGCTCAGGAGTTTGATGCTGAACGTTTATGATGTCTGGTATTTCCTTGCAGGTCTCTCCTCTTCAGCCATTGTTGCAAGTCAGCAAGCGTCGGCCCCATCCATGTACCCCCCTCCACGGAGGTGAAACTGGTGAGATCCAAACCGGCCTCCCTAAGATTCCTGATTTTATTCACACAGCAGCAGAAACACAGCCTGTGGCAGTCTTCTGTAACTGATTCCATTCATCCGTCTTTGTGAGGCAAAAGAATCAGAGTTTCTGAAACTCCCTATAAACTGCAGGTTCATTTCACATTTTGTTTCGCATATTATAGTTGTATCCTATAGACAGGAATTGGTTATCTAAAGTGCAGAATTGCAGGTCTGCTTTTTTACCTCGTGATATCCTTTTTTTTTTTCTTCTTTTTTTTTTTGCAGCAAATGCAATTTTTTTCTAGTTTATATATATTTTATTAAAATGGCATGCTACAAATGTCTTGGCTATCAGCGGAATAATCTTTACTGACATTACTCCAGTCAACCCCTTTTTTGTAATAACTGAACAACTCTTTGCAGGTTTTCTCTGGTATTTTGATTTATTCCTAAATCACTGCACTGGCTTCTTGTCTGTAAAATTATAAAAATTTAAATATTATTAGTCTTCTAGGCCCTGAATGGTGGAGTACTGAAATCCATTTCAGAGTTGATGGTGGAGACTAGAGGTGTGCCGATCGAATGGCCACCGATCATAATCGGCCGATTTCCGTGAAAAAGTGTATGATCAGTGATCGCCGATCATGGTCTCTTGTTGCCGATCACCTGTATCTCATTTGCAGCCTGTGTGCAGCTGATCTCCTCTTTCCTTCACACTGCTGCAAGCGCACAGCAGTAAATCCTAAGCAATGTGGTGTGGAACTATAATGCTGAGAGTGAACGGGAATGTTTGGGTGTTGCGGTGGGGGTGAAGCACGTCAAAATGCATCAACACGACGAATCTAATGTGACATTTAAAAAACAAGCACTTGACGGAGTTTGACTACATCAAGGCTCAACGCAGGAAAACAGGACATCCGGAGCAGCCGGTAAAGCAGATTAGCATCACGGTCAGAAAGCTAAACAAATAACCTGAAAAATAATTTAAGTCTTCGAGATAGCGGTGTAAGATGCTGGTTCTGTTCTCTTTGTTGAACCGCCACTACGCGCTACTGGTAGTAAGTAATATTTCACAGATGTAGCGCCGTTTCTGCTCCACCTGCAGTGAACTCTCACACCGAACCTCTGCTTAAAGCTGCAGCACGTAACTTAAAAAAAGAAAAGATTTTAGATATGTATTAAAAACTTTCGCCGTCCCAACACAAGACAGATAATCCCTGAAAAATAATCGATCTCCTCTGCCTCCTCCTGTGATGTGCAGAATTACTCTGCTCGTTCAGAAACAACCAATCAGAATCAGCATTAATCAACTAGCCAAGCTATCAGGAAGGATCGTTTATTTTGATGCAACCTGCATTTGACTTTGAGTGAATGTTTCCTTTTTTACTTGACATTATTTGATATAGGCAGATTTATTTGACTCATGTATAATTTATAGTACTGAGAGACTTACTATTAAATATTATTTTACTTACTGCAGGTTTTTCAGTTGTCCTTTTGACTGAATAGCTGCTGTATTGTACCTACAAGTATTTTGCATGTTTTATGCCTGAATTATGTGAATTTATTGCCAGATAATTTTTAAATTTTGTCAGATAACAAAGTAGCATTTATACCTAAAGCAAAAAAATTAACAGTCAATCCAGGTGATCGGCAGAGATCGGCCTCATTGGTGATCGGTATCGGAAACGGCAGCAAAAAACCTGATCGGGAGCATCCCTAGTGGAGACTCGTCAGGTCATCACTCTGTTCAGGTGATGACCTGATCAGAAAGACCTGGACTACGTTGTTGGTTTCCTCAGTTAATGGTCACTAAAATATCTGGAAACTGGCAGAAGTAATGATGAATAATTTTTACTGAAAATGAACCAATGAAAAGTAGACATTGATTTTGAGCCTTTTCAAAGAACAAAGTACTAAAACAGGTATGAGGAAAAATGCTGACACGTCTACAAAAGATGATTTTACAGACAGGAGGCCAGCGCAAGGCCACTGTGGGGTTCAAGCCATCATCAGAGGGGAACCAACAATTTAACTGCTAGAAAATCCAGATGAGCAATTTTGTATTCATTGCAATAAATATAAAAAGACATAATAAAGTGGTGATAAAATATTTTCAAAATCCATTTCAGTCTATTTTAGTAACAGGTTGTGGGTTTTTTGTCACTGCCGTCAAAGGCCCACAAATGCAAATAATGCTCTTTTAAAAACAGAAAAACTAAACCCATAGAAACCCATAGAAATGAAAGTCTCATTTCTGAGAATTTCTTTTTGGGTTTTGTAAAAACCATTATAGATTTTATTGTTGTAATGATTAATCAAAACTCTTTTGACAATCATAGAAATGACTAATGAAAACCTGAGATCCTCAGAAACCAATAACTCTTTGAAATTAGACTTTTTGGTGTTCATTTCTATTCATGCGGTTTTTTTATGCTAACTCTGCAGGTAGTTTTGATTGGCTGAACTCCACCCATCCTAGTCAAGTGAATGAATCACACGAAAGCATCTTTCTGTTGTGACATCACTTCATGTTCGACATCCACCCCTGAACTTTCAGCAGACTCACTGCTGGACCGGACCAAAACGGTTCTCCTCGTTCTGGGTGGTTCGCCACCTCCACACTGACCTAATAGCACAGGCTGTGGTTCTCAGACAGGGGATGCTGTGGAGCTGGCAGGCGGAAACAGAGACACGCTGATGGTGAAGCGTGACTGGAGATGGTATGATGGGCGGTCGGCATTGTTCTGTCGTCTCACTGGTTCATGTTTTCTTCTCATCCTCATACATGTCAAAGACCTCTCACTCCCCACTCAGAACGCCATCATCACTTCTTCACCTGGATGCATCATGGAAAAAAAGGACTCACTGAGGACATCCAGAGGCTGGCTGAGGAGACGTGTGTAAATGTAATGTAGTGTGTGCGAGTGTGTGCATGTGTGTGTAAATATTGTACAGAGGAATTATTTTAAAGAGTCTGTTGGATGATGTTGAATTTCTTACTCTTCTTTTTGTCTGTTAGCCTCTGTTTTTCTACTGTTGTTGATCTGATATTAAACTTGTAGCTGTTGGAAAGCTGCTTGAGCTCGGCGTCATTTCTTTCACCAGAACGGCGGTACCTTAAGACGCCGTTTCGATGCCTGATTCTGTGACACTGCAGTGCTAATGTGGACCTGCTGCACAGCCAATCACAACAGAAATGTTGGTGTGAGATGAAGGGAAACTGACCTGATCAGTCAAATATGTTTGAATTTTTTCAGGCATATTTGACCAGTCTGGTCATGACTTTTTTTTTTCTTTTTAACTACAATAGAATGAACATAAATGTGGTGGACTTCATTAAAACTACAACCAAACTAATTACAATCCTGACAAAATTTCTCAGATATTTAAGACTGGACTCCCATGAGAATTTGATGCGCTCAGTTGGCTGTAGTTGGTCTGAAGCATCCTGTGGTGTGTGATCCCTCTGCTGGTCCAGTTGTTCAGTCGGATTCCCAGGCTTTCAGTCGGGGACAAACAACCCATCTGTGAGAACGCCTTGTCTTCAAAATCTTCGCCTATAGTTGTATACTGTGTCCCCAGCTTCAATCTGGCTTCCTTAAAAATAAAGTTGCAGCTATTTTTTTTTTCAGCAATTATAACTGCCTGGTTTGTGAGTGTTTTTAATTTTTTTTTTAAACAAAATGTCTGCTACAAGTTAAACAGTCAAGACTGAAACAATCAACCCACACTAATATCTGCATGGAAGGACAGTGTGAGTTTCCTCCAGCGAAGGCTCCGAATGTTTCAAATGCATCTTACTGGAATACTGTAGGATCAATTAGATGATAAAAGTTAAGACTAATAACAGTAATTTATTAACACAAAGCAACGTAACTTTTTAAAGTTTGATAATATCTGCAGTGCAACTCACTGCCTTGTCCCCATCATACTGCACTCATTGCAGCATGTTATGTATCAGAATAGTGTTCTAATAACAAAAGTTCTGCAACTTAGCCCAAGAAACTAAAACATTCCTGCCATCATGAATTCCTTTGATCATATAAGTTAGCCTGGCGTTGTTGGTATGTTCAGCTTTTCTTTTGAGTGACCAGGTCTCAAGTCACTTATCCATCATTTTTATATGCAATCCTTTGGTATGGGTCTCACTTTGAGCTCATGTCAAACAAAATAAACATGTACCTTAAAAACCAGCAGGGGGCGCCCACCGACCACTAGTGGTCCCGTGACCACAGTTTGAGAAAGACAGGTAGGTGTAGATTATTCTGTGAATTACAATCTGAGCAAAAACTTAGAGGCTGAATCCTATTTTCCAACACTGATGTATTTCAAAAACTGGTTTCTGCTAATTTGGTTTACAGCTGATGAAAATCAACATTTAATTTCTGAGAAAATTGCAGTAGTGATCAGACATCACATCATCTGTTCATGGTTGGTCACATAAAGACCAAAGTCAGTGCAGCATCTACTGGGACAGTTTAGAGCATTTCATGCTTGTTCTGCTGACAAGCTTTATATGGTTGCTGATTTCATTTTGCAGCTGGACTTGCTTGGACATGGTAAATGGACTGGACTTTATTAAGTCCAGAGGACCCAAAGCGCTTCACACTGCATTCAGTCATTCACCCATTCACACATCGAGGCAGTCCGACCGAGGCAAGGCTGATGCATCTGCTTCCTTCATGTCTTCTGTTAAAGTTCTGGACTTTTCACCCCGCTGCCATTTCTCAGTCCAGTGTTAAATTATTATGTAGAATATGTCAGTAAATGCCTAGTCTGGTAAAAACTATCTCGTATAGTGCTGGAAAAGAGAACATTTCTCCAGTAGAATTGCACAGGAAGGCAATGTCCAAGCTGGTAAATGCCTGAATTGCAGAAAAATGTGGTCCTAAGAGTACAAGAACTTTCAGCTAGAACAAAAGCGTGTTTGAAACGGGAGCAAAATACTGGTTTAACAGATTTTTTTTCATCTCAATTTACATCAAATGTAACTGACAAAATGAAGGCTAGTTGACTGCGTCCCATTGGTTCAGTGAAAGACATAATTTAGCTACAGCGTACACAGACACTAGACTGTACTGACCCCAGCGGAGTAAAAATAAATGCATTAAGTCTAATGTTTTGCAATTTTACTTGTAAGCAAATATTCAATCCAAACCAAAACAAGAACAAACGTTGTCTCATTATCACAAGTTATGTGACAAATATTCAATCAAATCCACAACAGTGAATTAAGAATCACTATA
Organism: Poecilia mexicana; assembly: GCF_051168715.1. Taxonomy (NCBI): domain Eukaryota; kingdom Metazoa; phylum Chordata; class Actinopteri; order Cyprinodontiformes; family Poeciliidae; genus Poecilia; species Poecilia mexicana. The sequence continues at coordinate 33,045,454 of NW_028263375.1, forward strand.
ACATACTTAATTACAGCCTATAGTGTTGTCATGGTGTTAAGGCTACGAAGGAAGTGTGTCCCTTCACACACCCTTTCACATCAACATGTAGCGGACCAGTCCTCCCCCTCTGACCTCACGGAGACGCTGACATTGTCGCAGCATGTTCAGGATGCCTTGAAAGCGTTTGTCCACTTTCATCTGGGTGAATTCATGCATGTCCTCCTCCACGACAAAAAACTGTCCTGCAAGTACAGAAAAAAAAGAAAACTAATCAGTGTCTTTGTGTGGATGTTTCACAAGCTTATCCAGATTTATCTAGAGTTTCCATGAAAACAACAAAGGAGAAACAATTCAGTCAATTTTATCAACTGAGGTAAGGCATGCAGATTTTCTCATTCACAGCTGCTTGGGGGCGTACGGCCTGCAGCATACCTCTTGTATCTTTGGTTTCCTGGTCCTTGAAGCGCTGCTGCAACTTGCGTGAATGATTATTAAGAGCCTTCAGTGGCTGACAGAGGATCTTATACTTGGCTGCTACAGCAGTGTTAATGCCTTCCACTACAGCATTGAGCTGCTCATATGAAACACGTCCTTTCATGTAACTGAAAAACAAACATGCATATAGACAGTCAGCCAAAAGGGGAAAAAAACTAAAACAGATCTGGACAAATGAACTCAGAAGTACATTGTTGAACACACAAAATCAGCTCTGGGGACTATAATGGAAAATTTTATAATGTGCTCCTCACCACTCTTGTGCTTTAGATTGTGTCTGCATGATCTCATCATGAGATTGCTCAAGCTGCTCTCCTATAGACTTCTACAGTGCCGTATAACAGCAAGAGCTCCTTGATCCTGGAGACTAAGTGTTACTCCCCCAACATACAAGTTATCTGCCCTCTTTAGCATCAGAGAACAACCTCCTTTCTTAACAATAGACAAATGGTCAGACCATCTGTGTTGGGCTCCACAGAATTACATCAGGGATTCACATCTATTGTCCAATCAAGTCTCTCTTCTCTGACCAAAACCTATAAAAGGAAGTCAGAGCCACTGTTGGTCAGTGCAGACTTGACAGACTCCTTTCACTCTGTATTTCTGTTCTCACCTTGCAAGGTTTTAATAAATTTCTTACTTTCTTCTCATCCAGACTCTTGTTAAAGCAATTTTTTCCATGACAGGGACAAATGAGATATTAACATGATGTATCATCAAGTACAGAAGGAAGTTGATTTTTGCTTCATCAGAGAGGCACACAGACTAGTCTCACCTAATTCTGATGCGTGCAGTATGACCACACATCCATTTTAGACAAACTGTGCAATCCCATACATCTGGAGTTTCTGCCTCTTATGCAATTAGGTGTCTGTTTCTTGAGATGGTTTGCAGCAAATCTGAAGAAGTCTTTGACTAGAGACACTGTTGATTTGTTACCATCAAGTGAAGCAGATGCTCAGAAATGTCCACTATGTATTTTATGTTATGAAGTGTCCTTTGTGCAATCATATTCAGAGTTCAGAGAAGTCCCCAGAACAGAACCAGCTGTCTATGTCAAATTATTAACTTAATCTGATGCTGCCGCAGCAGAAAAGTTGCTGTTACAGAAGAATTTCCACTAGGGCTGCAGTGATTGCTGATATTTTAATTCCGATTTTGGCCGATACCAATTCTTTTCTGTCTGAAATGTTTATCAATATTAAGCTTTAGAGCGTGACGTCACTGCTGTAGATGTACTCTGCGGCGAACGATATGAGCGCCATCTTGAAGGAAATTAAACACAACCAGCAAAAACGACTTTCTCACAGATCTTTTGAATCCAAGTTTCTTAAAATAATTTAGCAACGGTACGAACTTGCTGCATTATTGGATGTAATGTCCGATCACACGACCGAAAAAGTAAAAAGATAGAAAACAGACTTTCGTTTCACCGTTTCCTGCCTAGAAACAACGCGAGGAGGCTAAGTTATCGGAGCTAACAAAAAGAAAATGAATGTCCTGGGTATCATCGGTGACACGTCCTGATATTATGTTCTCCAACATCCCAAGATTGGGATACAAGTTTGCTCCAGACATTTCCATTCTGGTGAGTGTCTAAATTTGCTTTGTTGGTGTTGTGTCATAATTTTTTGCTATGATTTTGTCCAGGTGTACTCATGTTGAGTTTATGTTGGGTTCATTTAAGTGGGTCAACCTTGTTTAGGTCGGGCTTATATTTTTTATGTAGCATAGTCCAAGTTTTGTCAGTGGACATCGGGGTTATTCCATTATTGTGAAGTAAACTATTTAAGTTTTCTAGCATTATCAAATTTAAAGTATTAATACTGATGTGTGTTCTGATATGTTCTCTTCAAGGCAAACCGACATATGAGATTAGCTCAATCCAGACTGGGTTCCAGCGCTGAATATGGGTTACTGCAAGGTAAACGCTACAACATCGAATCGACATGCGAGTGAATTAAAGAGGCGATACAGCAAGACTATGGTGGATCAACAAGTGGGGGAGCAAGTTACAGAGACTGTGTTTTCATTATTTACCCCATAAGAGGTAAATAATGAAAACACGGTAGCGGAGGCTATAGAAGAGGAGCAAGTTCGAGAGGCTGAGGAGGAAACCCCAGGAGAGGAGCTCAGCAAGGTTGCAGACTCTGAAGAGGAACATGAACCAGCAGCAAAAAGCCAACAAATAGAATATCACTTCTGTGAACAGAGAAGAGAAGAAATAAATATGTTAAAGGAGAACAGGGACCTCAGGTCAGAGCTGAATAAAAAACAGCTGGTCACAGATTTTCTTAAGGATGACACAAAAAAAGTAAAATATTATACAGGACGTCCTGAATAAGATGCTTTGTCATCTTGTTTTAACACTGTTAGGCCTTTTCTGCTGGCATCAAAAAAACGTTCACAGTTTCAAATAATTTTACTCATACTAATGCATCTAAGACTCGATCTACCTGTTCAGCATCTTTGCCATCTTTTTAATGTGTCACAAAACTCTGTCTAATGCCTTTGCTGAAACCCTAGATGGGTTGTATGCACACCTTAAGCCCATGGTAAGCTGGCCTGAGAGGCCAGCTTACCATGGAAACATTTGGAAAACTTGTGGCAATTATTGTTGACTGTTTTGAATTAGGCACAGAACAACCCTCAAATTTAAAAGCATGTTTACAATCTTTCTCTTGGTACAAAGGTAGACACACAATGAAATACCTTATTGGTATAACACCACCCTCTCCTTTGCTGCCACCTTATCGTGGCGGAGGGGTTTGAGTGTCCCAATGATCCTAGGAGCTATGCGGTCTGGGGCTTTATACCCCTGATAGGGTCTCTTAAGGCAAACGGGTCCTAGGTGAGAGACCAGAAAAAGTGCACTCTGAAGACCCCTTATGATGCACAATAACTTTGGACTTGGTTTTCCCTTGCCCGGACGTGGGTCACCGGGGCCCCACTCTGGAGCCAGGCTTGGAGGTGGGGCCCGATGGCGAGCACCTGGTGGCCGGGCTTTTACCCATGGAGCCCGGCCGGGCTCAGCCCGAAGAGGAGACATGGGACCCCCTTCCCATGGGCTCACCACCTGTAGGAGGGGCCAGAGGGGTCGGGTGCATTGTGTGATGGGCGGCAGCCGAGGGAGGGGACTCTGGCGGTCTGATCCTCAGCTGCAGCTCTTGGGATGTGGAGTGTCACCTCTCTGTTGGGGATGGAGCTGGAGCTAGTGTGTGAGGCTGAGAGATTCTGGCTAGAAATAGTCAGTCTCACCTCGACGCATGGCTCTGGTTCTGGAACCAGTCTCCTTGAGAGGGGCTGGACATACTTCCACTCTGGAGTTGCCCACGGTGAGAGGCACCGGGCAGGAGTGGGCATACTTGTTGCCCCCCATCTTGGCACCTGTACATTGGGGTTTACCCCGGTGAACGAGAGGGTAGCCTCCCTCCACCTACGGGTGGGGGGACGGGCTCTGTCTGTTGTTTGTGCTTGAAGGCCAAACAACAGTTCAGATTACCCACCCTTCTTGGAGTTCTTAGAGGGGGTACTGGAGAGTGCCCCTCCTGGGGACTCCCTTGCTCTGATGGGGGACTTCAACGCTCACGTGGGCAATGACAGTGAAACCTGGAGGGGCGTGGTTGGGAGGAACGGCCGCCCCCGATCTGAACTCGAGTGGTATTCTGTTGTTGGACTTCTGTGCTTGTTACGGATTGTCCATAACGAACACCATGTTCAGGCATAAGGGTGTCCATATGTGCATTTGGGACCAGAACACCCGAGGCCGCAGTTTGATGATCGATTTTGTCATCGTATCATCGGATATGCGGCTGTATGTCTTGGACACTTGGGTGAAGAGAGGTGCAGAGCTGTCCACTGACCACTACCTGGTGGTGAGTTGGCTCTGGTGTTGGAGGAGGATGTCGGTCAGACCTGGCAGGCCCAAAAGTGTTGTGAGGGTCTGTTGGGAACGTCTGGTGGAGTCCCCTGTGAGACGGAGCTGTAACTCCCATCTCCAGCAGAACTTCGAACACGTCCCGGGGGAGGTAGGAGACATTGAGTCTGAGTGGACCATGTTCCGTGCCTCCATTGCTTATCGGAGCTGCGGCCGCAAGGTCGCGGCGGCAACCCTCGAACCCGTTGGTGGACACCTTCGATAAGGGGTGCTGTCAGGCTGAAGAAAGAGTCCTGTCAGCCCTTTTTGGCCTGTGGGACTCCAGAAGCAGCTGATGGGTACCGGCAGGCAAAGCGGCATGCGGCTCGGGTGGTTGCTGAGGCAAAAAACTCCGGCGTGGGAGTAGTTTGGAGAGGCCATGGAAAAAGACTTCCGCACGGCTTCGAGGCGATTCTGGTATGGATGAGGATCAGTGCCTCCAAATCCGAGGATCGACAGGCAGATTTGCGCAGTGTCTGCCGTGAAGCTGGCGCTGTACCGGTCCGTCGTGGTGAAGAGAGAGCTGAGTCGAAAAGTGAAGCTCTAGATTTACCGATCGATCTACGTTCCCACCCTCATCTATGGTCATGAGCTTTGGGTCATGACAGAAAGAACGAGATCGCTATACAAGCGGATTTCCTCCGCATGGTGGTTGAGCTCTCCCTTAGAGATAGGGTGAGAAACTCAGTCATCCGGGAGGGACTCAGAGTAAAGCTGCTTCTCCTTCACGTCGAGAGGAGCCAGTTGAGGTGGCTTGGGCATCTGGTCAGGATGCCTCCTGGACACCTCCATGGTGAGGTGTTCCTGGCACGTCCCACCGGGAGGAGGCCCCGGTGGAAGACCCAGGACACCCCGGAGGGGCTATGTTTCTTCATTACAGAACGGCTGGCCTGGGAACGCCAGGCCAGCCATTCCCTGGCGTCCAGGCTGGGGAGAGAAGTGGCTCTCCCCAGCCACTTCTTCCAGCTCCTCCGGGAAGCTGGAAGAAGTGGCTGGGGAGAGGGGAAAGTCTGTGCCTCCCTTTTGAAGCTGCTCCCCCTGCGACCCGACCCCGGATGAAGCGGAAGAAAATGGATGGATGGTATAACACCACATGGGTCGATTTTTTTATTATTATTATTTTTCTAAGGGATGAGGCGGGCATGCATCAGACAAGCACATAACAGAAAACTGTGGCCTTCTTCTCCAATTTATTACCTGGGGATATTGTATTAGCTGACAGAGGCTTTGATATTAAAGACAGTGTAAGAGTGATGTGTGCTGAGGTCAAAATGCCATCAATCACTAAAGGGAGATGTCAACTTGTTGCTAAAGACATTGAAGACACACGAGCTTTAGCTCACCTCAGAATTCATGTGGAAAGAGTGATTGATTGCATGAGGAACAAATACAAAATGTTACACAGAACTATAATAATTAGGTTGCTGCTTACATGTCAGAGTGAACAAGTTGTACTTCTTGACAAGATTGTGTTTGTGTGCTGCAGCTTAGTGAACATGTGTTCTAGTGTGGTTGCAAAACCTAATGCAAATGAAACCTGCAGATAATATGCAACTGCAATGCTGCACTGTTGATTAAAACACAGATTGGAAAAAGATTTTCTGCACTCATTATTTCTGAAATATTTGTACAGTTTTATGTAAAATGTAGATAGTAAAAAAAGAAAATTGTATTTGTTCCCCTCATTATTTTGTGTTGAAATATGTGTACAGTTGGAAGTGGCTGTTTTCTCTCATTTAATAATTTAATGTGGTAAACATTCATGAAAGGTTTGATTCAAGCACTTCAAAGTTGCATCTAAGCAGGTGATGAAATTAATCACATTTTAAGTAAAAATTTGACATTTAAAATATTTCAGGTAATAAACATACATGTAATGAAAGATTGTTTTTAAATAAACATTTTTATGTGATTAAAGTAAACAATTATATAATCAGACATTTTACAGTAAACATTTAATGTAATAAACAAACCAGATGAAAGAGCCCATCTTTAAACATTGAATGTGTAATTAGACATTTCAGAGTAAAAGATAAAGGTGTCAAGTAAATGTTATGAAATAGATCACACTTTAAGTAAATATTTGTTGTATGTATTTAAGATATTTCAGGCAAGAAGTGAACATGTAATGAAATAGATCCTGTCCTAGAATTTTATGTAACTGAACGTTACAGGTAACAAATGTGATGATCATCATATGAACATTTTTAAAAAATATTTTTTAAATATAAAATTAGTAAAAAAAAAAATTAAAAAGGGGTCAAAATGGAATAAAAATGTGTGCCTCATCTATACAGTTTAGTAGAATAATTTCACAGAGATTTTGAGTTAATAGGTCACATGACCTAGAAGCTATTGAAGAGAAATACAAAATTTTGACTACAAAAACAGTTAAAAAATATAAAGTGTTAAAATATAATAAAGATGAGTGTGCCTCATCTATACAGTCTAGTAGAACAATTTCACACTGATATTGAGTTAATGGGGCACACGATTTGGAAGCTATTTAAGAAAACATTTATTAATATTAAAATTAGTTAAAATATTGAATATGACTTAAAATTTGAATAGAGGATAGTGTGCCTCGTGTAATAGCATGAATTACCACGTTTTTGTATCAGTTGGTCACAAGGCAAGGCATTTGTTTATAGGAGAGTTTGGTTCGGAAATTGACGGCCCCATGTGAACCTCCAAGCGCTTGAGGAGGGAGCGGTAGAGAACAGCTGGCCGAAATTAGCGTTCATAAATCAGATCAATCTTGAGCTAAACACCCCTTACTCCACAGAGCGCGAATATCCAACTTGAGAACAACTTCACTGCGGTCGGTAACACACTGAAAACGCTGGGATAAAGTTTGTTCTTGGTAAAGATTAAAATCAAGAATTTAATCTTGTGATTAAATTCCCTTAATCACAAGATTAAGGGAATTTCTTACAAAAGGCTTTCTTCAAAATGAGCTATGTTGTCTATGCTTATTTATTTATATATTTATAATCTAACTTTCCAAGTTTTTTTTTCATATCCATTTTGATATGTAGTTAGGATGTAGAGGGGCTTGTAGAGCTCAACATGCCAGAACTTTTACATCATCTGTATGACTCTTTCATATTTATATCATAAGATGTTGTCATGCAAAACTACACTTTAAAAAAATGACTTACTGAGGGATGCTCTCATACTCTCGTGTAGTGATATAATCCATCTCTTTCACAAAGTTCCTGCTGATCTTCTTAGTCTTTTCTGCCCAGGCTGGCTGATTATCTGCTGGCTTGTTGTCCCTGCAAACCAAATATAATAATTGTCAGACATTCAAAGCTACACAATAGATCCTTATGGTTTCTCCTACCATTTTTCAAGGGGGGCACCCCGTCCTGCCAACAAGGCCACCACAGTTAAATCAGGGGTAATGCACACCCTTGAAAATTAACCCCAATCCCCCTCCAACATTAAGTCTCTAGGGGAAACACTGCCATCAGATATTACAGTCCTACAGGCTTTATTTGCTACCCCACCAAGCTAAGTATTGTTCATTTATTATAGGTTTTTTTATTTACCAGTATCAGTGATGGCAAAGATGGGTTAAAGAGTCTCTTTGGTGAAACACTTAAGACTTTGTAGTTGGTGTAGGTATTGTTAATATCTCTTCCAATAATACAAAATTACCTCAGATTACTTTCAAATTTCCTGTCAACTTTAAACATTTTTAACTCAAATAAACGGTAGGCTGCTGGATAGCTTCACTAGCACCTCTACAACAGAGTTTAGAGTGTTTTCTGGGGGAAACCCTGAAACGTTGAATGAATGTAATCAAATACAGAATATTATGGTCAACTAAGAGTTAGTGTCCCCCTTCATGATGTTACAGTAGGACAGTATTTATTTTTACTAATGATGATTACTGCATTTTAAGGTTTCTAAAATATTGAAGCTCTCAACAACATAAAAAGTTTTATTTTTTTAAGAAAAAACAAAACATTTTCTAGACTGTAGATACAACAGATGCTTCTTTTTCTTATTGTCACGAAACAAGTAACTAACTATACAGATACATGGCAACAATGAAAATGATAAAATAACCCATACAAAATATATTAACAGCTCTTCATATAAACAAAACAAGAATTTCATTATCTTCTTACTTGACTGGACTTTTCCTTTTAGGAATGTGTGCGGGAAAGTTGTCCTTCATGTGCTGAACACTCTCCAGATAATTTTGAAATAACTTCTCAAGTTCCTAAAAGCAATAAAAGCATGGTTTTTATTTACAACAAAGCAGAGGCACAAGATGAAAAATGACTAACTTATTTCTGAAACTGTCCTGTGAATTCTGAATATCAAGCACTGCTCATTCACCAAACACTTCAGCAAAAACTTGACCTTCAGCTGCAGTAGTTGCTCTTTCTGCTGATCGACACATTTTTCAAACTCCTCCAGCATCCTTCCAAGTCCCAATACTTCTTGTCCCAGTTTCTTTATCTTCTGCTGGGGCAAGTCTAAATGTGAAGAAGAAAAAGCCCAGTCATAATTTCAAACATAGTTTTACATGGTTGCAACTAACCAAAACACACTGCCATACCAGCAGCGGATAGATCCAGCATGCACTGTAAGGATGAGAGTTTATTCTGAAAGTGTTGGTAGATTTCTTCCAGGTCAGCCATTGTCCTAGAACACAGACATTTTAAAATTATTCACAATGAAAATAAAGGTGTAGATCAAGAACAAAGGAAAATGTACAGTGAGCAAATACCAGCACAAAAGCCCAAACTGTGAAACCTATTGAGAAGCAGATTGTATGATAAGAGACACCTTTCTTCTAGTTAATGGTAACTGAACAGCATTAGTAGTTCTTGAAAGCACTTTACACTACAAGACAGATCTGGCGATATTTAATTGGACAATAAGTAATCATTGCTTTCTGAACAACAAAATAAATATTCTTAAAGGGTAAAATCAAAGATATGGATATTTAGATTTTAGGGAAGCAAAGTTTCCCATCATAAAAGCCTTAGGTGAGTTAGGATGTAGAGGGGCTTGTAGAGCTCAACATGCCAGAACTTTTACATCATCTGTATGACTATTGTGCTGGCCTGTCTTATAACTTTGGTGCAAGCAGCAAAATATGATGCTTGCATATGCTGAATATGCATAGACAGATATAAGAGCCATCTGCTCTTTGGCCTTCTGATCCTTTCATCTGGAAACTCACTATACAAAAACAGTTTTAATGGCATACTGAATTGTAATTTAATAACTCTATATCAAAGTGTTATTTATTTTAAATAAATGCACAAAATCCAACCAACATTGGTTTTAACCGAGGGCCTTTAAAAGAACCTGATCGCCTCCATGCCAATTCGCACTGATGCAGCAATTAATGCAAAAGGAGCCTCGACCAAACACTGAATGTATGTAGCTTGCTGTACAGTACATGACCACTTTCAACCTCACATTTTTAAAAATAAATTTTTAATAATCAGATGCATTATTCAAATTTCCCGTGAAACCAAACTTTGGGTTTTCCATTAGCTGTAATAATCAAATTCAACAGAAATAAACATTCCAATTTCGTGTGGATTTTTACTTTGAAAGGTGAATCATCAAAATAAATTACCTTTTTGATTAAGCGTACTTTCATATAGGTTAAGCTGTACATACAATTAGATTATATCTGGCCTTCAGGCTCAACAAGTTTAAATTCAAACTCATGAATAACAAGATGCGAGGCGAACATGTGAAAAGGTCTTTTGCTAGTGATGATTTTGTGGCGTCTTCAATAGCATTCTACCATCTCCTAAGGACCGTATAGTCTCATAGGAGAACTTTGCTCTAATTTAATTTGAACACCAGCTAGCTTAAAAAAAACGAAATTGAAAACAACGAATGTTACTCGACTTTTCAAGGAGAAATATATGTATTCTTCTGCTCTAAACGAAACATAGAGTAAGCAAATCTTTGAACATAATACTATAATGTTTTCTATAAAGCTTATTTATGTGCCGATAAACGTAAGAAGAATCCTAATAAAATCCATACTTACACAAACCACATACCTTATTTCCAAATAAAATAAACATAAACAGATATTTCCCGGTTTATTTGAACGCTAGCTCAGGAGATACGTCAAAGGTTAGCGCATGCGCTGTGGTACTGTTGCGTTCAAAGACACTGGGTAAAATTTTATTATATATATATCCTCCTGACCTGACTACCAGTAGTTCATTTTTGACCTCTGTAGAGGACATTTCTAAACTTGAATATCTCCCACCCCCTGCATTCTACTGAATTAATTCCTTTTGGTATCTGGAGAGGACATTTAGGGCTTTTCAATGATATCACATGTGAAGGAGTGGGACTTTTGTACGTACCTTTTTCTAATTCATAAAAATGGCGTTCATCAGTAATAACACATTTTATGGGAAGAGACAAAGTAAGTGCATAAAACCTTTTATTATCTCCGTCCTGTTATGCACACTCGGAGGCCGGTTGGTTGGTTTTTAGATGATTTATTGCAATCTGTAATCAGTGGTTGATAAAACACATATGGCGCAGTGAGCCTCTCTACCGGTCACCTATGGCTCACAACAGAGCGCTGAACCAACTGTGTAATTCACAAACAATTATAGTGAATTCCGACATTATATTTTCTAGGCCATTTGATCGTATAGTTTTAGAATATAAATAAAAATATGAATAATAAATACAACAACAGTCATTAAAAGCTCTCTGGGGATTAGTGGAAAAGAAACATGTCATGTTACCATAGAAACCAACAAACAAACAGAATGGCAACCACAACTGACAAACTGATAAATATAACAAACTAACTGACAAACTGATACACATATCTGACAAAGTAAATTCCTGACATTTAATATAATATAATTACCTGTAATCAGTGGTTGATAAAATACATATGGCGCAGTGAACCTCTCTACCGGTCAACCTATGGCTCTGTGCAATGTAACAAAGATTCCAGTCACCCTCCTGAACAAACCTCCAACACCATTTAGAAGAGAACCGGATTTGTTGATTTACCACAACAGAGCACTGAACCAACTGTATGGAGTTAGATTTGTTTCACAATTATTCAATCAAAAAAAAATCATGTCAAACAAAAATAGTAGTATTCAATCAAAAAAAAAAAAAATCATGTCAAACAAAAAAAGTAGTATTCAATCAAAAAAAAAATCATGTCAAAGCAAAAATCACTAAGTTTTTTTTTAAACTTTCTTTTTTGTTTTTGGTTGAGTCTCTTTTTTTTGGTTGAAACTTTTTCTTTTGGTTGAGTCTCTTTTTTTGGGGAGTCTCTTTTTTTTGGTTGAAACTTTTTCTAAATTTTTGGTTGAATTCGTCTTCTTGCTTATACAACTTTATTTGCTTTGGGGAAGCTTACATGAACATTCTGGGCGGGGCTTAAGGACGAGCGATGCAAGACGTGTTCCGATTGGTTAGCGCTGACTAAAGCGGATGACTCCCTGAGATCTCAGAACTCTGTCCCGAACTGCAGGGCTTCGGTGACGGGACACAGAATGTGAATGGTAAGTAATCTTCACAAAATTACACCGTTTAGCAGGTTCTAAAGTGTCCACCCTGTTTCAAAGAAGAAATCTTACTCAACTTATGACGACAGTCACATATTTTGTCTGCCGTGATACCCGGTAGCATATTGTGCTAGCTAATGTTAGCACTAGGTAAAGTTCATAAACTAGGCTTGTGTAATATTCGCCTGTCTTTATGTTGAACTCGTTAACCAGCGCACCTCTGTCGAGTGGCATTAAGCGTGGAAAATACCAAATATATCTGGAGGAAATATGTGTTAAAAACTGTTGCGCAATCCTCAGTGTGTGTGTGTGTGTGTGTGTATTAACTAGCATTGAAGCTAAAATGGGAAAACAGCGGATCGTTGCTCCAATGTTATCAGGTCCACATTAATCTGCACCACACGTCAAGTGACTGTGCAGATGATTTATTTACCAAGCACATATTCAGTGCTGTCGATGAGGGGAGGCAACGTAACTCTTAAATATATACATTTTCTTCCAGATGTAAAATGTAAAACTAAGCTGGTAGGTCACAGGCCGAAGGAGGATATTCACATAATTTCTGTTTTTTATTATTTGGTGGGTGTGTGTCCTGTACTTAGTTTTATTCCGAATTAGATGTAATATGCCTTTTGCTGTGTTATGATATTAAATTAATTTGGTGTTCTCCTAATTCCCCATTCTAGTATGACCAGCAGAGAGCAGCTGAAGCAGGACAGGCTTGTAGGTCTTACTGATTCCTCCAGCTGCTACAGACGATCAGAGCATGAGGATGGAGAGATCAGTAAGTGTTGAGTCAGAGAAGGTCAGGTAGGGAAGGAAGTGTTGCTTATAGGGGCCGTGTGTGTTTGGCTAAATATATTTCTCCAAGTCAGTTTATTTAGTGGTTTTAAAAATAATGCATGCTTATGTGTTAATGATACATTGTAATAAAAATACAAAAATTACCACCAACATCCTGGCAGAAATAAATAAACAAGTTTATATCAGAGCTTTTTCTTTTTGGATCTGGAACACATTAAAAGCAAATTACCAAATTTGCTTTATTCCCTATCATGTTAACGTTCAGTTATTTCTCCCTTTTTCATCCTCACTTCAGCTGGAGCTGAAGTGAGTTCTGTTTGGCTTTAGTGGCTTCCTGGATGGAGACATCGGCTGACCTAAACGCATCATTTTCCCTCTCCCATTATAAACTTTGCTTTTCTTCAACATGGAAAATACTCCTACGTCAGTAGCTCTGTTTGTTATTTTGACATCAATGCTGACCTGGTGGCCAGTTGATCCTCTTAACCACTGAATGTATCGGAACCACCTGGACTGAGCTGGTTTCGTCAGAGGGAGCTAAGACTTCTCCATAAAATGACTTCCCGTATTTTAAGATGTTCTTCTGGTAAAATTGCATCTTTATGATCCTAATATGACTGCATTCTGATAATTAAAAATACTTGTAACCTGGCCATAACACTCCATTATACAACTCACAAGAGGAATGACAGAAATAAAGCCACTTTGTGAAAGTATTTTCTGTATTTTGTTTTAGAAAAGATGAAATATTACTTGAAAGCGTTTAATTTTAATATCTCGCTTGAAGGCCGAATTACATGCAAATACTTCACATAATGTTACAACTGAGATAAGGGAAAAAGGTTTGTAAAATGTAGAGTATTACAAAAGAGATTACATTTTATTTTAAGTCCAAACAGTATAACAAAATGAACACTGAAAATATATAATACACTTTCCAGCAGTTACTCAAACTTGTCTTTACTGGTGATGAAAACTCGTCACTCTGGAGGAGAGAGGAAGAGGAGAGAGGAAGAGCAGCTCAGCCCAGTCCAGGATCACTGCAGTGTCAGGGTAGCTGCTTAAAGTCTGCAGGTAGATTTTTGCGTAGCTGGTCCTCTGGTTTTCAGATCCTAATTGTAAATAAAAAGTTAGTCAATGTTGTGATGATCCAGTTGACTGTGGACTGATGGTCACTACTGGTCAGCGAGGTGCAGGTGCTTGAATCCAAGGGAAAAGCAATTTAACAACAGGAAGGTCTCAAGAGGTTGATGGAGTGGAGTTGATACGAGTTCCCCTTTGTCCTGGGTGAACATCATGGAGAGTCTCAATCATGGTTCAGAAACGCATCAAGAAGCTTTGACGCAAATCTGAAAAACAAAAATGAATTAAAAAAGTATGAGTAAGTGATGATATTTACCTAGACAACATAATCAAAACCCAATAAACCCTAAAGTCTTTTAAGAGTTTTAATTGAAAATAAATTGACTATATCTCAGGAAATTAAATGTTCAAGTGAAACAGTTACTGTATCATAATAAGAGAAACTGCAACAAAATAGTGCAGAGGTATAACACTGAAGTTACTGAGAAAGAGTAAACTGAAATATTTAGTAAGTAGAAAATGTATGTTAAAATCTGAATACTTTTTGAATGTAGCTGAAATCAATTTAAACCACCAGCAGATACAGTACAGTACGCTGATTATCTGTACTAAAAATAATGCAAAAAATGTAACATAGAAGAAGAGGCATTATTTTTAAAACCACTAAATAAACTGACTTGGAGAAATATATACACACACACACACACACACTGAGGATTGCGCAACAGTTTTTAACACATATTTCCTCCAGATATATTTGGTATTTTCCACGCTTAATGCCACTCGACAGAGGTGCGCTGGTTAACGAATTCAACATAAAGACAGGCGAATATTACACAAGCCTAGTTTATGAACTTTACCTAGTGCTAACATTAGCTAGCACAATATGTTACCGGGTATCACGGCAGACAAAATATGTGACTGTCGTCATAAGTTGAGTAAGATTTCTTCTTTGAAACAGGGTGGACACTTTAGAACCTGCTAAACGGTGTAATTTTGTGAAGATTACTTACCATTCACATTCTGTGTCCCGTCACCGAAGCCCTGCAGTTCGGGACAGAGTTCTGAGATCTCAGGGAGTCATCCGCTTTAGTCAGCGCTAACCAATCGGAACACGTCTTACATCGCTCGTCCTTAAGCCCCGCCCAGAATGTTCATGTAAGCTTCCCCAAAGCAAATAAAGTTGTATAAGCAAGAAGACAAATTCAACCAAAAACTTAGAAAAAGTTTCAACCAAAACAAAAAAGAGACTCAACCAAAAAAAAAAGACTCAACCAAAAAAAAAGGTTTCAACCAAAAAAAAGAGACTCAACCAAAAACAAAAAAAAAAGTTTAAAAAAAAACTTAGTGATTTTTGCTTTGACATGATTTTTTTTTTGATTGAATACTACTTTTTTTGTTTGACATGATTTTTTTTTTGATTGAATACTACTATTTTTGTTTGACATGATTTTTTTTGATTGAATAATTGTGAAACAAATCTAACTCCATACAACTGTGTGGAATTTTTGGTTTCTCATCCAATTTATAGGTAACCAGTAGGGGGCGCCAAAACCCACCAATTACAGGATAACTGTGAAACATATTTTAGCAGGAATTTCATCTGTATATCTAATACCCATTACATGTATATATATATATACATATATATATATATAAAAATTCCCCTCTCACCCTCCGTGGGTGGTCTCTTTCATCCTCTGAGCTCGGGTCCTCTACCAGAGGCCTGGGAGCTTGAGGGTTCTGCGCAGTATCTTGGCTGTGCCTAGAACTGCACATTTCTGGACTGAGATGTCTGATGTTGTTCCTGGGATCTGTTTGAGCCACTGCTCCAGTTGGGGGGTGACTGCCCCGAGGGCCCCGATGACCACAGGCACCACTGTGGTCTTCACCTTCCAGGCCTTCTCCAGTTCCTCTCTGAGGCCCTGGTATTTCTCCAGTTTCTCATGCTCCTTTTTCCTGATGTTGTGGTCACTTGGTATTGCTACATCCACCACAACGGCTTTCCTCTGTTCTTTATCCACCACCACAATGTCCGGTTGGTTCGCCATTACCATCTTGTCTGTCTGGATCTGGAAGTCCCACAGGATCTTAGCTCGGTCATTCTCCACCACCTTTGGGGGTGTCCCCCATTTTGACCTCGGGGCTTCCAGTCCATATTCTGCACAGATGTTCCTGTACACTATGCCCGCCACTTGGTTATGTCGTTCCATGTACGCTTTCCCTGCCAGCATCTTGCACCCTGCTGTTATGTGCTGGACTGTCTCAGAGGCCTCCTTGCCTCCGTGCTGTCCTTGAGTCCAGCTTTCTCCAGCCATTGGTAGGATTTCCTGATATCAGCCACTTCAGTTATTTGTCGGTGGTACATCCCATGTAGGGGCTTGTCTTCCCATGATGGTTCCTCCAGCACCTCGTCCTCTGTTCCCCATTGCCTGAGACATTCGCTGAGCACATCGTCCGTTGAGGCTTTGTCCTTGATGTATTTATGGATCTTGGATGTTTCATCCTGGACAGTGGCTCTCACACTCACTAGTCCTCTGCCTCCTTCCTTACGGCTCGTGTACAGTCTCAGGGTGCTGGATTTGGGGTGGAACCCTCCATGCATGGTTAGTAGCTTCCGAGTCTTAACATCCGTGGCCTTCATCTCTTCCATTGGCCAGCTAATTATTCCGGCAGGGTATCTGATTACTGGCAAGGCATAGCTGTTTATTGCACGGATCTTGTTCTTGCCATTGAGCTGGCTTCTCAGGACTTGCCGTATTCGTTGGAGGTATTTGGCTGTGGCTCCTTTCCTTGTGACCTCATCGAGGTTGCCATTTGCTTGCCAGGTACTTGTAGCTGTGCTCTATGTCTGCTATTGTTCCTTCTGGGAGTGAGACCCCTTCTGTGTGGACGACCTTCCCTCTCTTTGTAACCATCCGGCCACACTTCTCTAGTCCGAATGACATCCCAATGTCAGTGCTGTAGATCCTGGTGGTGTGGATCAGTGAGTCGATGTCTCGCTCGCTCTTGGCGTACAGCTTGATGTCATCCATGTAGAGGAGGTGACTGATTGTGGCCCCATTCTTAAGTCGGTATCCGTAGCCAGTCTTGTTGATGATTTGACTGAGGGGGTTCAGGCCTATGCAGAACAGCAGTGGGGACAGAGCATCTCCTTGGTATATGCCACATTTGATGGACACTTGTGCAAGTGGTTTGCAGTTGGCTTCAAGGGTGGTTTTCCACAGCCCCATCGAGTTTGCAATGAAGGCTTTTAGAGTCCTATTGATGTTGTACATCTCTAAGCATTCAATGATCCAGGTATGTGGCATTGAGTCATAGGCTTTCTTGTAATCAATCCAAGCGGTGCACAGGTTGGTGGGTCAGGTTTTGCAGTCTCGGGCGACTGTGTGGTCTACAAGGAGGACAGGTTATTGGCCGATAGTTGGATGGGACTGAACCCTTTGAGGGATCCTTCTGTATCAGGATTGTGCGCCCTTCAGTTAACCATTCCGGGTGAGTCCCATTTTGTAGCAGCTGGTTCAGTTGAGCTGCCAGTCGCTCATGGAGGGCAGTGAGCTTCTTTAGCCAGTAGGCATGGATCATGTCAGGTCCTGGTGCTGTCCAGTTTTTCATACCCGAGACTCTTTCTTGGACATCTGCCACAGTGATGGTTACCGGAGCTTGTTCAGGGAGGTTGCTGTGGTCCTCTCGTAGAGAGGTTAGCCACTGTGCATTGCTGTTGTGGGACGCCTCCCTTTCCCATATGCCTTTCCAGTATTGTTCAGTCTCCAGCCTTGGTGGGTCTGCTCTGTTGTTAGTACCCTGCCATTGAGAGTACACTTTAGCTGGTTGGGTGGAGAAGAGCCGGTTAATCCTCCTGGATTTATTCTCTCTTAGGCAGCTGGCCAAGGCTTAGAGACTTTGTTTGGCAGTTTCGAGTGCTTCAGGTATGGGCATCTGGTTGTACTTCTTAGGTACTGATCTTTTCATTGCACCCCTTTGGAGCTCTGACAGTTGGCTCACTTCCCTCCTTGTTATCTTGATCTTAGCCTCTAACCATCTTTTCCATGGTGGATATTGGGTCTCATGGTTTGCTCTTATAGCCAAGCATATCAAGGATCACTGATGCTGAGTTTTCAGTTCATTGGTTTCTGTTATGGTGTTGGTAGGGATCGTTCTCAATACTGCATTCACATCTTCAATGAGACTTTCTGATGGTACTTCACTCAGCAGCTGTAGTTGGCGTTGGGGTTGTCTGGTGTTCATTCGGGCCATAATTCTCTCTCTCAGGTCAGCTGCTGCCTCGTTCAGCTTTGATGGTTCGTTCATTACTGGGGCTGCATACCCAGTCTCTGGGGTTGTTGTAGTTAACTCCCCCCTGTCCTGACATCCAGGCTCCTCCCCCTTGCCGTAGCATTTGTGTTGTACCTCGTCAATCTCAAGTTGTGATAGCAGTTGCCGTTTGCGGATGTTGGAACACTGAGCTACTAGTTGTTTAGCAGTCATTGTAGACTGGGGATGTCGAACTAACCATTTTTCCCTCATTCTTTGCATGTAGCCCCTCTGACTAGGGTTACTTGAGTAGTAGCATTTCAACAGATCCAGGTTTTCACCTCTCGCCCATTTCCGTCTTGTTCCAGTAGCCCAGTGGTTCCCAAACTTTTTCTTCTGCGCCCCCCCAGTGGTTTCCAAACATTTTCTGCGTAAAAACCCAGTGAATACAGTGTTCATGTTTTGTTTTGTTTTTTTCATCCAGACGGCTTCCCGCGCCCCCCCTGCAATGACATGGCGCCCCCCCTAGGGGGCGCGCCCCACAGTTTGGGAACCTCTGCAGTAGCCCATTTGTCATCAAGGTGCTCTGGTTCCCCAGCACCTGACGCAGACCTTGTTTGGCCGGGGGACGTCTGAGCCGGCATGTTATGCATATCAATGTCTCTCATGGTATGAGGTAGGCTATATAGCTCCAAGGGTCTTGCCTAAGGACCCACACTGCATAGCTCAATTTCACTGTTGTAACTTTTTGGCCCACACATATAGGTGTGTGTGTGTGTGTGTGTGTGCGTGCGTGCGTTGCGTGCGTGCGTGTATATACAAGTTAGTATACAAGTTAGGGGAAACAAATAAAAAATGTTTCAGACTAGAAGGCAAAAATGTTTATTATTATTATTATTATTATTATTATTATTATTATTATTGACTGACCTCCATGTAATGCATGGCAGGCACCTATTGTTCTACACCCAGTAGAACATCTCTTTATCAGTGAGAATGCATTCAATGCATTCTCATTACTAGTGTTTCTGTTTCTCTTTATTATCAGTGAGAATGCATTCAGTGCATTCTCACTAATAGTGTTTCATTATTTCTTTATCAATGAGAATGCATTCAATGCATTCTCACTACTAGTGTTTCTGTTTCCCTTTATTATTATTATTATTAATATTATTTTTATTATCATTATTATTATCATCAGTGAGAATGCATTCAATGCATTCTTATGCTTTTTTCCTACTTATTCTTTGTTCTCAAGTTTCATATATTTCTCCATCAATCATTCTGCAAATATGCTTCTTTGGCCCTTAATGCCCTTTGTTTTGCTAAGTTGCACTCCTTCAAATATTTCTGGTTTTTCTGCTTCCGCTAATTTGAGCTTATTGCTGTTTCACTGTTCAACTGTTTCAACTATTTCTGGTTTGCACTAATTTCCTCTTGTGCTAATTATGATTTTTTTTACGCTCTGTTTCACTTTTTGACTTTTTCAAATAATTCAGGTTGCACACAAACTTCTGCTTCTTCAGCTGAATTGTGGCATACCTTTACTAAGTTTCATTACTTGACAAAGGATTTCTACAATGTATGACTGTAGCTTTCTTATGCTATTTTCTACTTCTTATTCTTTGTTTTCAAGTTTCTTATATTTCTCCATCAATCATTCTGCAAATATGCTTCTTTGGCCCATTGTGCTAAGTTTCACTTTTTCAAGTATGTCTGGTTGTGTACTAATTTCTTCTTCTACTAAATTTCTGCTTCAGCTAATTTCTGCTGTTTGCTACGTTTCACTATTCAACTATTTCAACTATTTCAATTTCTTCTGCTTTCTTCAACTTCTCAAGCTTTTCTCTACTTTTCCTTGCATTTCTGCAGCAGACATTCTGCAAATATGCATTCTCACGGCTGTTTCGCTAGGAACAGCTATTTTTCTCGTTATTATCCAGTCTTCCGTACGTTTTTTGTCATTTACCTACTTCTACTATCTTTCACTAATTGTACTAATTCATATATCAAAACGTTCAGCTTCTTCAGGAGAATGGTGCTATATCTTTTTGTAAACTTCACTATTGCACTTTTTGAAATAATTGTTCTTTTGTGCAAATTTTTTGCCCCATTGACATACATGGTGGAATTTACTAACTGATGTCAGTTGCTAGAGTGTCCACTTTAGTAACTGCTGTTTTTGAACTTTTTCTGCTTTTTGACTAACAAAATGATGCTGTTCATACATATTTCACTGTAGAGAAATAATTTATGCATTAAAATGTAGCCACGAGTGTCTACTTTATGGAATTATTACTATTATTGCTACAGGTCTTACTGTTTTCTGTCAAACTTCTATGAAGTACAGCCATGTCACACTTTCCCCTATTCTTTCAATGTATTTTTCTCTTGTGCTCTGTTTCTATCTGTTTCTATGCATTCTGCAAGTATACTTTTCTGTATGCCTTCTACTACTACTGGTTCCACTATCTTTTATAGTAGCTTGTCTACTTTTCTGTATATGCCTTTGGTTCTACTGGTTTTACTGTCGGCAAAGGTCTTCTGCAAACTTTTATTAATTTTATCAATTCCTATATAAAACTTTTCTGCTTCGTCTGACCACTTTTGCTTTTGGTTTTGCTCTGTTTTACTCCTTCAAATATTTCTGGTGTTTCTGCTTCCGCTAATTTAAGCTTTTTGCTGTTTCACTATTCAATTGTTTCAACTACTTTTGGTTTTTCACTAATTTCCCATTGTGCTAATTTTGCTCTTTTTTAAGCTCGGTTTCACTGTTTGACTTTTTCAAATAATTCATGTTGCACACAAACTTCTGCTTCTTTAGCTGAATTCTGCAATTCCTTTGATAAGTTTCACTGCTTGGCAAATGATTTCTACAATGTATGACTGTAGCTTTCTTATGCTTTTTTCCTACTTATTCTTTGTTCTCAAGTTTCATATATTTCTCCATAAATCATTCTGCAAATATGCTTCTTTGGCCCTTAATGCCCTTTGTTTTACTAAGTTGCACTCCTTCAAATATTTCTGGATGTGTACTAATTTCTGCTGTTTGCTACGTTTCACTGTTCAACTATTTCAACTATTTGAATTTCACTGTTTCAACTATTTCAGTTTCTTCTGCTTTTTCCTACTTCTTACGCTTTTCTCTACTTTTTCTTGCATTTCTGCTGCAGTCATTCTGCAAATATGCATTCTCACGGCCATTTCGCTAGGAACAGCTATTTTTCTAGTTATTTTTTAATGTTCCGTACGTTTTTCGTCCTTTAAGTACTTCTACTATCTTTCACTAATTGTACTAATTCATATATCAAAACATTCAGCTTCTTCAGGAGAATGGTACTATGATTTTTTCTTACGTATACATTGCAAATGGTATTTTTATTACAGTTGATCATGTTGTTTTTCATGTCTCCTTATTTCTTTTGTTCTTCCTATAATTGATGGAGATATATAGAAATTATTTATAATGTATAAAGGTATTGTCATTTAATTAGCTCTACATCCTTAAGAAAATGAAAAAATATGTTGCTTTATAATGCCAGTAATAGTAAATAGTAAATTAATAGTAAATAATAAAGACTTTGTGGTATTCTGATTTAGTAATGTAATTATATTAGTTGTGTTACCACCCCCACGCCACTAGAGGCAGTAGCAGGCCCGAAAAGATGCAACTAAGGAGCAGATTTAGAAGTACACCGAAAGCTATAGAATTTGCTAAAAACTGTGAGCTACCGAGAAGTAAATAAAAGAGAAAAGTTCAAATACATTCTGAGAGTGAAACTCCTCCCTAAAGGTGAAAATATATCACAGATTTCAAAAGAACGGAAGTATAGGAAAAAGCGCCCCCTTCACTTCCGGATTGCAATGGCCCCATTTCCAAATAAGGTAAGAGACTGACAGCGGTCCGTCCCCGCCCCTTTCTGTTTGCTGCAGCGAGGTCCTTCTCGATAAGCGCGCCGAACAAGCGCGTGCTTGCTACGCTCGTGCTTTCTCAGTGTTCATCACGACCACGCGCGTATTTTGCCGCGTGGGCGGGCGGAGCGGCAAAAAGACGCAGGGGGAACCGTATCTGACGGGGAAACGCGAATTGACGCAACACCGGCGAGTTGATCTGAGTCTTCCCAGCTTGAATTTACGCTTTTAAGCTTCCATCAGTCCACATCCAGTATGCAAGTAGGTTTACTTAAATTTTTTCTATTAGTTTTAGATACTGAAATGTCTCTCCCCATGAGCAACAGTCAAAAGCAACGTGCAACTACACATAAAGCAATCCAGACTTCTCAAAAATACTATGTAGTTGCATTTTATTCGAGCTGCAGTACATAACTTTAATAAAAAATGTGTTTTCTCCATATTTGTGTAGTGGTATAGAAATATACATAATTCCCCACAAATTCCTCACAAAGGTGAGAAGTTCCGGTTCTTGAGTGGGCGTGGTGTATATAAGGGAGCTGCGGCGTTCATTCAGGCATGTGTCGTCTTTGTTCTCCCACTGTGTGGCTTGCGTCCGGTGGACTCTAGCAGCGGAAAGCAATAAATCGCTGGCTGTTGCATGTTGCGCTGATGTTCTGGTGGTAAAATGCCACTGCGCTGCGTTCCTTCTCTTCCTCGGTCTGCGAGTGTGTGCATGTTGTGTGGATCAGCAGGTTCCCCACAGTTGAACCTCTGTCTGCGTTTGTTTCCCGGATCTGTTCAGCTTTGCTCTGCGCCGTC
This sequence comes from Poecilia mexicana, assembly GCF_051168715.1. Lineage (NCBI taxonomy): Eukaryota > Metazoa > Chordata > Actinopteri > Cyprinodontiformes > Poeciliidae > Poecilia > Poecilia mexicana. Next base: position 33,068,242 of record NW_028263375.1, read on the forward strand.
TACGTAAATCGCCCGGATTCCTGCACAATTGTTCTAAAGTTGATCTGCGGCGGCTTTATCCGCCCTCATTGGAGCGGTGTTTGGGGTGTGGCACGCCTGGTCTTACTGTTTTAACTTGTATTGTCTGATTTCTATTTTTCTACTTATTTTGTTTACAGCCCTTTTGTTTATTTAGTCGGGCTGATTTTGTTCTTTTTAAGATCGTTATATTGGTTAACTGTTTTTTTTGTTTGCAGTTGCTGAGGTCCGGTGGCGGTGTTGGTGTGGTGACGGTGTCTTCCTCGTCTGCGTGCTGTGATTCTGGAGTTTGGGTTGTCTCACTGCGTCTGGTGTTAAAGGTTTTTTTTTTTTTTTTTTTTTTGATTTGCTGTGTTTGGTGGATGTCGTCCCCATAGCGCCCCCTCCGGCCGGTAACCTCAGCTGCTGCAGCTCTTCTATTTTCTTTGATTTCCTTTGATTTCTTTAGTTCCATTAAAAAAAAAAAAAAACTGGTTTTAAAAACATTTTCAAAAGAATTTAATGTTGATTTTTTTATATATATATTTTTTGAAACGGTCTCAGATGTTTTAATCCCTGCATAACTGAACCTGTGTGCCTTAAACAAGAGGTAATCTCTGGGTGAAATTCCCAGGGTGGCGTTGTTGAGCAATTTACTAAAACTAAACTTCCACAAAATCTGAGTTTCCATCTAGTGTCGCCACATTTGTTAAAGCTGTCACCAAGTCGTAGCAGTTTGAGACAGATAATCTGTGAAAACCATCAATCTCCTCCATCTCCTTCCTGAATTACTATTACTGGTTAAAGTAATGCACCGTTCTGACCAAAACAACCAATGAGAACTAGTAGGATGCTCTTAGCGCTGTCAAATAGCCTCATTCCCTCACTGCTAAATATGCTAATGGGGGAGAAACAACTTATTACAAGAAACTGTTTATCTGCCGTCATTTAAACAGTGTTTAAATGACGGCTATGCCAGCTAAACTGCGCATTCACAGATTGAATCTGCACAGCTCTGTGCTATGCTAGCTGCAGCACAGCACAAATCGAGGGGGAGGAAGGATGAGCAGCACCACATGAGATTGTGATTGACAGCACTGAAACTCTCCTGCCACTGACTGGTTGTTTTAGAGAACCCTGTGAGAAAGTAGAGGAAATAGATTTTTCACAGATTACCTCTCATACCATACTGTCACAACATTCTGACAGTTTTAAAAAAATATGTGAAAAAATATTTATATAAAAGTTACATACTGCTGCTTTAATTTCACTCGAGAGGGATCAGGAGGGACGGTGGTTAGAGCTGCTGCTGACTGACTCATCTGGTAAGTGGTAAAAGGTACAGGGAACAAGTTAAATATATGAATATGTTGGTAATTCTTTTCCTTAATTCATTATATGATAGTGAAATTGAGGCAAACAGTAGTCTGTAGCTAGGCTAATTATGCTAAATGGTTGATAATCTCACACAGTCTACCCACCTCTCTTGGAGGAAAAACTGGGTTATAAATGAACACTCTTGCCTTTTTTTTCTCTTTCTCCCTCCGTTTTGTTTTTGAAAATCTGATTTTATAACTTTTTTTTAGCAGCATAGTAACTACCACAGTCGCCGCTGTATTCAGCTGCAGCTTGTACTGACTGTAGCTGCATACGTCACTGTTAAGCGCTCCAAGCAGGAATGAACCATTTCATGTAGATCCAGAGGGGAGTTCAGGGAAAAAACCGGATGTGTGTTTTTTGGTCTGGGAGGGGTAACATTAAATTTTTACTGCTAAAACTAATCTTTGAAAATACAATATGATTAATTTTGTATTTGACAGGACCCCGATTTTTTTTATTTTATGTCTATGAAGAAAATATAAATAATTAAATTGTAGAGGCCCCCCTGCAGGTCAGGGCCCCTAGAATCGTCATCACTTTTCACCCCTTTACCGTGCCCCTGGCTGTGACTACTGGCTTGTCTTGGTGTGATGTTGGCATGCCATGTTGCTGCATCCTGACTCTACCATGGGTCCTGGTTGGTTTTATTGTAGCCTTTTGTTGGAGGATCAGGCACTGCTGATGCAGAGAGCATGAAGTGTCCAGATGAGGATCACCAGGAAGTGGCAAACAGCAGGGGGAAATTATTTGGTAAATGCTGACAGAATGGACATGTCATAACTTCCTTCAAATAAATTTTTTCAGGTGTGTTAAATCATGCCATTTCTAGATAATTTAGGAACTTTGTGAGGTTGTAGTCTTTTGTGAAAGTCTGATGATATATACATGCCCATATGAATTCATTAGAAAATAAAAAAATATAGGTTCTTCTTATTAATTGAATTGGTCATATTATTTTGTTTTATTAAACACAGTAATAAATATTAGCCATTTATATTTGTTCTTTTGATTATAGCTTGTTGCTAAAATTTTAGTTGCCTTACTTTTATTGAATTATTTCTTTACTTTTAGTCAGTCATCAAAATGTTCATAAATAAACCCATAATACCTGTTATGTTATTTTGTCTTTTCTTTTTTCTTTTACCATCTTTACTCTTTATATCACAAACTTTAAATTGCTAATATTTATAAACAGTGCTGTGTGAATTAAATAGATTTGACAGATACACTGTGCAGACAAGATAGACAAATCAAATGAGCATTTCCTTCTTATCCTCACACAGCTGAATTTGGCACCCAGAAGTAATATAAACCTTCCATCTCCTCACACCCAGAATCTGTGTTTTAGTGTAAACATGCCCAGAGTGTGTCAGCTCTCTTGTTGCAGTAGCAGTTAATAAGGTTTGTCAGGAGGAAGCTATATTGATTGGCTCAGTTAAATGCTCATTTAAGTGTCCCACAGGCCCAATCACCAAGCTGGTAATGGTCTCATGCTCTATTTGGAATTGTGCTCTTGTTTCGGTGAACTTGTTATGGTATCTGCTGATTAGAATTTTGTATTTTATTCTGGTCATTAGATGTGTGATTGTGTGTGAGAGAGAGATTAAAAAGAAAGCGAAATTAAATATATTTAATAAATGTTTTCAGTCAGACTACAGGGTCAGCCATGCTTCGGATGAACATTGTGCTGCAGTATACCTGTCTGTTGCTTTCTGCCTTATTTTTCTGTTCTTCTGCATTCTTCTCATGTACACAGACTAACTTGCTGACTTGCCTGCTGCTCATACTAAGCAACTTGTGACGGTGGAACTAACAAGCAGCCATTGTGCATGACGTTGTCCAGCCATCTTGGTCTGGTTTTAAAAGCTCACAGTAAAAGTGAAGGAAACCAAATGAGAAATGCTGCTGTGGACAAAAAGTGAGCAAATGAAGGGATGTTAAATTGGAGATGTATGATTTCTCCTTTTAAATGTTATAGGAATTCCTACTGCAGTGTTTGGAAGCTAGAAGCTTTTCACTGACATTCTTGATAGTCAGGAATCACAATAAAAATAAGAAATGCATGGATTAGTTATATGAATCACTCTGTGATTTCTTATTTGAGCAATATGTGCAGGTAAATAACAGACATCCTGTTCAGTAAAAAATACATATTGTCAATGTCTTTACAATGTTACTGGAGGCCAAATATTTATTGAGGTCTCCAGGTTCAAAGATGACAACACTGTCTGTGTCTTCTCTAAATTTATTAGCAGAACATTTAGCCATTCAAGCCTTCAGTATTTAAAAAATAATAAGAAAATACTGTGTATTCAACACTGAGAGTTTTAGGTGAATTAAAAATTCCCTGGTTGGGACGAACATCAGCAGACTGAGATACCAACATCTGCAGCGATAAACAGTTTGGTCTGCAGAAACAGAAAAAAAGGTCCTTGGACAATAAAATGCTGTAGAAATGCAATAATAAAAAAAGAAGAGGCAGACATGGAGGGAAAAAACATAAAAAAACAAAAAACTAACCAATACACAGTCACAAGTGATTTAAAAAATAAAAATAGATAAAATTTGACTAAAAATAGAAATACTGCAATACATTGTCTCTGTATCACAGGTAATTTCAAAGTGAGTGGGGCTCTCATGGCGTTTTAAATAAGTGTCAGACCATTGTGTTGAATTAGGAAAACAGGCAGTGTAGGAGAATTGTACCAAACCCTCCGAGAAGTCGACTCCACGCATCACGTTCCATTGGAAACATTTCTGCAGGGACTGGGAGGCAGTGATAAGGAGAGCAAAGGCAGGACAGATGAGAGCAGAACAGGGCTGTTCCTCTGAGGTTGGAAAAAACCTATATCAGGTTTTTACAAAACAAAATATGAAACTTGAGCATCTGCTCTGAAATCTGCTCTTATGATTTGAGAAGAGTGAATTATTTAGTAGTCTGAAAGCTCGTTAAAGACCGAGGGGAATTGTGAGTCATGTAAATGGAATACTAGCTCACCTAGTGACAGACACTGATACAAAGGCCTAAATGAAGTCATTTTTATGCCACATATTGTCTTATATTAACAGAAACTCTGGTTGGTTGTAATATGCAGTAGTGTGTATGACTTGGACCATAATTTAATTTGTAATGTGTGGGGAGGACCTTTCATCACTGAGCCAAGATCATTTAAACATTTAAATTAATGGATTCAACAAGAATAAACTGCTGTTTGAATTAAAGAGGTTGAAAAAGCAGAATTAGCCATGTCTGTTTAGGGACCAGATTAACCAGTCACTAGCAAGACCATCTGATTGAAACATGTTTCTTATTCTGTCATGATTTAAAGCAATAAAACAACTTTCACCCAAACAGATACTGTAGAATTAGGGTCACTGGTGTAATTAGCTACAAATCATCCAAAATGCAAATTGATGTTGATTTCTTTCACCTTCACTATGGTTCAACCATTTTTACAGTTGAAACCAAAAGAAGTGCACCAAGATAAATTCAATTTGCTAAATTCCACATTAATCAGAACATGAATATTTCAGAAATGTATTTATTAATCTCTTCAAAATCAGAAGTTTACATACATCTCCTGTATTTTGTAGCATTGCCTTGTATGAAACATTTTGGGTAGCTGGAATTCTGGCCCATTCCTCCTGACAGGGCTAAAATCATGGCTTTGTGATGGCCTCAACAAAACATTGACTTTCTTGTCCTTCAGCCACCCTGTAACAAAGTTACAAAGTGTCCATTTGTCCATCTGGAAAACAAATTTTCACTCTATATTTAACTTCTTGGCTGATGTCCTTTACATGTTGCTTCAATATTCATTCCACTAATTAATAAATAACATGTGAATATCTGTTTACATCATCATATCTGTTTAAAATGCTTGTGGGTTGACTTTTGTTAAGGAACAAATAGGAATTGCCTTGTAATCTGTATTTTCCATTCAAAAATCTACGCAAGTTAAAATATTCAAATGAGTCAATTAACTGAGAGCAACAGATAGTTTTTTTTTTAATTTTATCTGTGTGATTCAGGATCTTCAGAGTAGAATCTGTTGTCACTCCTATTCCTGCATAGAAGGCAGCAGTGTTAGTATCATGTTTTTATGAACACAGTTCAGCCTGCACCGCCATGTGAGAAGCTCCAACAGATACAGATGGATTCCACCAAAACCTCCTGAATTATTCACCAGCTGACTGATAGCAGTTTGTGTGACAGAGGGATTGTGTGTCGGAGAGGCTGGTCACCAGCTCTGGGTTACCACAGGGGACTTTCACCATTTCTCTTCAGCCTGTACAACTCCGACTTCCAGTCAGTGAGGAGTCTATTTCTATCTAGAAATAGGAATCCTGTGAGCCCTACCAGCATATAAAATAATTGTCAGCATTGTTTGAAAGCAACTCTTTTTCCCCTCATCTATTTTGTATTTTGTCTATATTTATTAAATACTTTTTTACCTTTCTCACCCATTATGTGGTCGGGTCCTACTACTGTCATGATTTGTGGGTGATGAGGTGAGTGAAAACGCAGGCTGACCCAGGTTGAAGAAGATATTGATGAAGATTTAATAATGAATTCAGGTAACAAACTCAGGCAGCACAGGGAAACTGACAGCAACTGATGCATGACAAAAGGCGGCAAAAGACGTTAGACGTAGACAAGGACCCAACATGAGACAGAGACAACAGGTGGACTTAAATTCACAGGAGGTAATCAGGGGAACTAGACACAGCTGGGCAGGGGCGCCACCAGAAATCATGGGCCCCCTGACAAAAAATTTGTTTGGGCCCCCCACGCAGCTGCTGTTACAATTTTTTGAGTCTATTTTTGACCCATAAAAAGCGTCACAATTTTAAAGGTTTGCATCTGCCTTGCTTTCTTTGGTTCAACACTAGCACAATATTTACTACTCATGAATATAACATCCAACAGTTCACATCCAGTATGCAAGTAGGTTGCTTAAATTTTTCCTATTAGTTTTAGATACTGTTGAGACGCTTTACCAAGGTTGAGAAAGAGTCACACGCTGTTAGACAAAGGGCCCATAGTAAAGAGTTACATTTTTGATTCTGTTAGACGCTAAGGCTCATTCCTCAGAGAAACAGAAACTTATCAGGGACACAGAGACATGGTGTGATTTCAGGGAGTGTCTTCAGTCCATATAATCAGCTACCCTCCTCCTTCTCCTCAGACGCTGCACAGACTTTTTTTTTTTAGAAACTCTTCTCGAATGTAATGGTAAAAGCATCTCCTTTCAGCGCTGAAAGTGAATAAAATAAGTAAAGTCTGAATGCTTTTCTTGGCTGATTTTATGCTCCGTGTGTCAATACAAATTATGATTCATCGATTAGGATTTTCATTCTCAACAATACTGAAATGTCTCTCCCAATGAGCAACAGTCAAAAGCAACGTGCAACTACACATGAAGCAATCCAGACTTCTCAAAAATGCTATGTAGTTGCATTTTATTCAAGCTGCAGTACATAATTTAATAAAAAATGTGCTTTCTCCATATTTGTTAAAGCTGTCACGATGTCGTAGCAGTTTGTCATGAGACAGATAATCTGTGAAAACAATCAATCTCCTCCACCTCCTTCCTGAATTACTCTTACTGGTTAAAGTAATGCAACGTTCTGACCAAAACAACCAATCAGAACTAGTAGGTTGCTTTTAGCGCTGTCAGTTAGCCTCATTCACTCACTGCTAAATGTGCTAATGGTGGAGAAACAATTATTACAAGAAACCGTTTGTCTGCCGTCATTGGTAGCTATGCTAACTAGACTGAGCATTCACAGTTTGAATCTGCACAGCTCTGTGCTATGCTAGCTGCAGCACAGCACAAATCGAGGGAGAGGAAGGATGAGCAGCACCACATGAGATTGTGATTGACAGCACTGAAACTCTCCTGCCACTGACTGGTTGTTTCTAGCACTGGGAGAAGGCAGAGGAAATAGATTTTTCACAGATTACCTCTCATACCATACTGTCACAACATAATGACAGTTTTAACAAATATGTGTAAAAAAATATATTTATATAAAAGTGACATACTGCAGCTTTAATTTCACTCAGGAGAGGACGGGTCAGGAGGGATGTGGGTTAGAGCTGCTGCTGACTGACTCATCTGTTAAGTGGTAAAAGGTACAAGGGACAAGTTCAATATATGAGTATGTTGGTAATTCTTTTCCTTAATGCTAGTGAAATTGAGGCAAACAGCAGTCTGTAGCTAAGCTAATTATGCTAAATGGTTGATAATCTCACATAGTCTACCCACCTCTCTTGGAGAAAACCTGGGTTATAAATTAACATTCTTGCCTTTTTCTTTCTCTCCCTCTCTCTTTTTTTTTTTTGAAAACCTGACTTTATAATTTTTCTTAGCAGCATAGTAACTCCCACAATCGTTCGTGTCTTCCACTGTCTGCAGCTGAACAGCGTCACGGTGAAACGCTCCAAGCAGGAACGAACCATTTCATGCAGGGGCGATTCAGGGCAAATATGGATGTGTGTTTTTTGATCTGGGAGTGGGGACATAAAATTTTTTTACTGCTAAAAACAATCTTTGAAAATACAATATGATTAATTTTTTAATTGACAGGGCCCTGATTTTTTTATTTTTTATTTCTATGAACAAAAAATAAATAATTAAACTGTGCAGGGCCCCCTGTTGGTCAGGGCCCCTAGAATTGTCATCACTTTTCCCTCCTATAACGCTCCCCTGCAGCTGGGAACAATCAAAGAGGAAGACAGGACAGCACAGAGAGTCACAGGAAACAAAACCTAAAAATAAATACACAGAAAACTCCTGTATGAGAAATACGGGGGTAGCAGCATCATGATGTGGACTAGTTTCATGTAGGAACCCGAGACAGGAAGTCTGGAATCTGGAATCTCCGGTGGTCACTGGGTGACTGGCGGGGTACCTCCTGGACAGGTTACCAGTTCATTACTAACCTCAGCCCCGAAAAATATCCGGTGGAAAAGCTCCAAAAGCGAGCGGAGCCGAGCTGAGCCGGTGGAAAAGGGGCATTAGAGAGTCTAGTAAAGATTTTCCTCTCTCTCCTTTAGCCTGTTTTATCTGCTTACACACACATGGTGCAGCTTACATAACCATATTTATGTGTGACTGCCGCCAGTCATACATAAACAGACTGAAACTGATTAGACTACCCTTTAGGGAGATTAGGGACTGCAGAGAAAAATAAAAAGCTAAACATTTTAATCTTTGCCTCACTTGGTGTCACCCCTAAGGTGAGCTCATTGTGGCCCAGTGGTGGACGGTGAATGTAACTCTGTATCTGTTCCATTTGTATGGCTTGTAACACTGGATCATTTTTCAGCATTAAAGCCTGGTTTTATGAAACCAATTGTCATTATTTCTCAAGGTAATAACCCTGAGGGGTTCTGGTCGGGTCCTGAAACTGGTAAACGGAGCTGGGTGGTGCACAGAGACAAAAATGAATGAACTCCAACAGCACTTTACCAAAAAATAAATAAATAAGAAGAATTATAATTTAAATGTAATCAAAAATGCATTCCAACTGATCCTAGCTGTCAAGCAGTACAGTGTCATCAATGAATTATTCAAAGAAGTTTAAAACGTTTCTATCTAAGTAAACCCAGCAGATTGAATCGACTCATTGACTTGCAGCATTTACTCCATGTTCAATTTTTCTTCAAAAAAGAAAAAAAAAAAAAACTTTAAGGATAAAAAAAAGGACAGGCAGTAATGTTAAAATTTGTAACTTTATTGCCGTACATAATTGTTAGCATGACTTTAAAGGAAACACGCTGCCATTAAAGTCTTTTCTTTTCTAACATAATTGTTCCAGTCCTTCTGCATGACTTGCAATAGTGTGGCTTAAATCAATGCAATGTGCTTGAGTAGAGTACATGCCAACGGTTCAGATCAATCTCATAATGGAAATGTGTGGTGCATTAAGAAGAGAAGAATTTGATAATGACACCAGACTGCTGATCAGGTGAAATCCTATTCCACACGTTTATAAGGTTTTAAAAAATTACACATATTTACTTGTTGTATGAGGAACTAAGTAAATAACGATTTGCCATAGTTACTGGAAAGCTTTTCTGGCTCAGCAAATTATCTACAGAGTTAAAAAAAAATAAATCATTGAATAAATCAGAATATTATTGAAAAGTCAATTTATTTTAAGGACTTTATCACAAAGTCAAACATTATATAGATTACACACAGATGGATGTTTGAAAACCTTTATTTTTGTTAAATTTGACAATTTTCCACCTAAAGCTAATACAAATAGACATCTAAAGTTAGAATATTACATCAGACCAATCAACAAATATTTTTCATACAGAAATGTGAGCTTAATGAAAAATATGTTTCATACCTGCTTTTAGGAAATTATTTTCAAAAGATATTTTTAATGTAACAACCCTCATTAAAAGGCATATTCTACTTGATTGAAAATGACTGTACAGTGAAGGTCGCCTCTAAAACAATATCATCTTGTTCTCAGTTGGACAAGATGATGACTAGTTAATAAAATTGACTGGATTTCTCAGCTTCATATCTAGCAGAACATATTTTTCCAACAGTAAAATTTGTGTTTAATTATGTAAATTGCACATCATTGTCCTCAAAATTAACAAAGTACTAAAGAAAGAATAGATCTGAGTGATGTTATAAGCCAGCAGAGGCTAGTAAAATGGTGTATTTTGATGCCTGGCTGTATGCAACAAACTGTAGTTTTGAATCAATTGGTTTCCAACATTTTTCCTTTCAGTTTATTTTGATAATCACACAGAAGCACCAGTGAAGCACCAGTTGGTTACACTTGTTGGTTAGACTTACAGAAGAAAGTTAACTTGAATCTTCAACAAATGTATTAAACTTGTACCAACAGTAAAACAAGATTGTTCTTGTGATCTGTGTTTGTGACAGAAGAATCTAAATGTTCAGTCTGCTTCATCAAAAGTACCGTATTTTCCGCACTATAAGGCGCACCTTCAATGAATGGCCTATTTTAGGACTTTTTTCATACATTAGGCGCACCGCATTATAAGGCGCATAGAATAGACGCTTCATACTCTATTATTACACATCCACATTAATAAAGAAATGGTCCCCGAGTACTTTATATAGTAGGCTGGCCCAGTCGTTGTTTCACTCACGGTGTTGGTGTTGCGATATTATGCCCAACTGCTTTCTGGGTAACACAGACCAACCGACACGCTGCCGCTGCAGTCTCTGTCTCTCTTCCCCTGCCCCTCCCCCCCTTTAAATGTATTATCAAACTTTATTAACAAACCAGTGTTCTGACAACTATCCCAGCATGCACCGCGCACTACTTCTTCTACGGGGGAAAAAGAAGTTGGCGGCTGCTTACCGTAGTGGACCAACTACGTAAGCAGCCTACTGCATGTCTGTGTAAACATGACGTCTTTCATTTCGATCTGAGTTAATTAGCGTAGCATTTCTGCCGGATTTTCACAACATATCAGCCACGACAATGGACAGGGGAACCAACAAGTTCATGTCATCTTTTTTGGACGACATCAAGGTGTTTGAGCCACTGGATGCCTCCAACATTGTGCGCGTCACAGCTAAAAGCTACCGATAGATGAGGAAAACAGCAGATCCTCACACCCTCAGCATAAATATAGCTGTGGACAAGATCACTGATGCCTATTGTTCTTGCAAGGCTGGGTAAGTCGGCATTCATGGTTTTGATGGTCCACAATGTACATTAGCATATGTTTACTACTGTAGCTTGTGTTTGTGAGACGGTCACGCACGTGGTAGCTGCACTGTGACCTAAAATGGGCATTAGCCAATGAAACGCGGCCCCTGTGGTAAGGTCCGTTGCTGGACCTGTTGTGGCTCAATATTGGTCCATATATAAGGCGCACCGGATTATAAGGCGCACTGTCGGCTTTTGAGGAAATTGAAGGTTTTTAGGTGCGTCTTATAGTGCAGAAAATACGGTACCTTATTTTCAAAAGATCCTTTCAATCTGATAAATTAGCCTCCTTGGAATGTGCCAGCTGTATTAATGTTCATATGTGCACTTGCTACATTGCTGGTCAGGACACACTAAGAAAAAAGCTAGCTGGGACTGAATGATTGGGTCAGTACTCCGTCTGTGGTTCCAGGTAAGCTTGTTACCATGGCAGCAGGAAGACGGTATGTGGTCAGTGCTACTAGTTGCACAAAATCCTGATCTCTGGTTTGGGTATGAAGTTCTTCGAAGAGGCGTAAGGTGAAAAACTTGCGCCTCAAAACTGTCCTGAACACTCTGACCAAGTAAATAGTTGGTCAGAGTGTTCTGACCAAGTGAATACTTAGTCAGAGCGTTCAGAACAGTTTTGGGAATACAGTGCTCTGCACTTTTTAAAGTAAAATATAAAGTGTAACGTGCATGACTTGTGGGATTTGGAGTCACACACAGTGCTTTGCACTGAGTCAGGCATGCCCAGCTGCACAAATTCATAACGTGGTTATTTCCTGACAGTAAACAGAACAACATGCAAGAAGTCTATCATATCAGTGTAAGAATCATGGCCCAAAGGTTTCTTACATTTGGACAATGTATACGCATTACGTTTATCCATAATGTGTGCAATGTGTGCAACATTATATGTATACAGATTATACATATTATATATTATGTATATACATTATGCACATTTTTACTTTATGTGTACAATATAAAAGATTACTTCAAATTATAGTAATATCATGGTAAAGGCCCTTTCCTGAACATCTCCGATGCCACGTTGCCAAAATGCTATGCAATTGTAGAGCCCTGAAAATATGTTAAGAACGTGATATTGTTTAATAGGTATATTGATCATATTGGGCAAGCATTTATTTGATTTAGTATTTATTTAGAAGAATTCAATTGGTTTATGGCTAAATATGTGCTCAAACTATTTTTTTTTTTTTCATAAATTTCTGTCATAATACCCCTTTAAGAATGTCGCAATGCATGATGGGAGTTGAAAATCCCATCTGATTATTACAGAAAGAGAGAGAAAACTACACAAGCTGTATGCTCGAACCATGGATTTTGTTTAATAAAGTTGCACAAAAGCTAAAATATATGAGTTTTTAAGTTCTTTTTAAGGGTGCAACACAATCAGCAAAGTTTATATTTACTAATGGTTTCTCGGTTTTAATATACACCTTGAGACTTTTCTGTATGAAGGTAAAATACTGAGTTCACCAGGGTCTCACTTTCATTTTTAAAATAATTTTTTTATACAGAACGTGTAAGTTTGTAATTTAAGATATTGCAATAGCCATCTTTAAGAACTTCATGAAGGACACAAAGGACATAGTTTCAGGTCCTTCATGAAGCTGTAGAATCACCAGACTGAAGACGAATGTTATTTGAGTTTAGTGCATGTAATCTTTTTATTATTAGGCATATAAAATGACAAAGTACTGGAATATTGAGTACTGAATACAACAGAGAGTGGAAAAATGAATTCTGATTAACATGTATGCACACACATTGACATCTATGACAGTATATCTCACATATCACCAAACTACAAAAATGACTAGGACTGTAGATCAGGACTGAAAAAGCAATGCTGCAATAATCTATGCATGTGGGCAGAGCAATTTATTCAAAATGATAAAAAAAATTTCAGACTAGGGCAATATTGTTGACAAACTTACCTCCAGTTTGATACAATGTGTAGTTCTAAATGAGTCGTATGCTTTGAGTTCATATAAAAAAAAGATCTACAATATCTTTTGTATGAGTGTTAGGTTCATTTTGGTCTGTTTCCAGGATTATTTAAGGTAGTTTGATTCATGGCTTCTATTAAGTAAAACAGATGTAGATGTGGTCTTTATCCTACTGCACATGTTGATTTGATTGGGGTCTGGTATGAGAGTTTTGTTCCTTTGCCTCCAGGGTTACATATGAACCTTTTTCTCATCCCAATATGTCTAGATAAACTGGTGTGGATTTCATTAGGGCCAAAAGCTTCTTCTGAATGTCTTTAATGATGAGGCGCTGCTGTGGCTCCCTTTGCCAGCAGCCCAGCATGATGTCATAGACTTCCTTTGGACAGACTCTTGGGCGCTCTAGTACCCTGCCCTGGGTAATGCATTCAATAACCTGAAAAGGACAAAAAGATGTTTGAAAAAACAAAGAGAAATGCAAAAAAACAAACAAACAAACAAACAAAAAAAAACTAAACCAAATGTATCTAATATAACTGTGTGTACTGTACCTCATTGTTGGCGAGTTGAAACCACGGCTGTTTGCCATATGTGAAGATCTCCCACAGAATAACTCCAAAGCTCCACACATCACTCTCTGTGGTGAATTTCCTGTACATAATGCTCTCTGGGGGCATCCAACGAATGGGAAGCATGGTGTGACCTCCAACCTAAACAATAAGTAGGGTTGTGAACATTAAAAATATTTTTTAGATGAGTGTATTTTCAAATGCACCTCTAATGTAAGCATGAGCACAGTTTAACACCAATGAGCAGTCAGCAGCGCATATTTAAAGTGCTCCATCAGTCTGACTTGGCTACACATTATGTCATACATTCATTGGCTATAAGATAAAAAGCATAAAAGAAATGCCTCTTTTTTCTACTTTAAAAGCTAAAGTAGGAGAAAGATGGACAGATAAAGACATGAACTGAAATTTGGAACAGCAGGTTGTTTTATTTAAAGAAGCTTCAGTTCACTTTATGCTTCAGTTTTAGGTTTCAATTTTCCTTTTCAGGAGACAAAATTGGCCACAGTGAAAAACAATGCTAATCATCTCTAGCAAAAGAAAAAAAAAGAAATTTTTGTCCAATTCGTCAAATGGTCTTTAGGCAGTTGAATTTTCCTATGGGTTGCAGTGGAACAGCTTGATACAACTTTGTCACAAACCCAGTTCAATTATCTAAACAATAAACTGCTCCCACATCCAATTTTATGTTTCCTTAAAGCCAACATCAATAGCCACCTGAATGTGGATCCCTGTCAGGTTTGGCAGGATGTCTGCTTCAGTCTAAGAGGCATCTATTACAGGTTTGTGCTACAACATACATTAAAAAACATAATGCTATTCATTATTCAGCATCAGCAAGGGTCAGAAGTTACATTTTTGGACTCTGAATTTGGGCTTCCAACATAAGCAGAGTTGGGAACAGTTTTCAACAAAATTTTCAAATGTCACATTTTGAATGTAAAGTAAAAATTACTTTTTGATTTGAATTAACTTACATGATGTGTGTTAAAAAAGACCATTAAAAAACACTATTTATAGGTTCTTTCATTTCAGGTTATTTAATTAATAATATCAATGTGACTAAGAGTTGTGGGGCATATTCAGATGTGCTCTTACCCTGTAGTAATCTGTGCTGTAAATGTCTCTGGACATGCCAAAATCTCCTATTTTCACCAGAAGGCCATTCCCCACCAAACAGTTCCTTGTTGCAAGATCACGATGGACAAAGTGCTGGGATGCCAGGTAGATCATCCCCCCTGCAATCTGACTTGCTATGTGAAGCATCTGGGACAGACCCAGCTCCCCGTTGGTCTGAAGAGGCTGCCCATCTATTAGGATTGTGGCATCAGGTCCATGGGCTCTGAGAGGACAGTTTCACAATTATGAATCTTTTCATTGTTATTCAGGCTTAAAATAACTTTTTCTTTTCTTCACTGGACAGTTAAAGCACCGATTCATTTTTTTGGGGTTGACTTATAGTGCCTCTTATATAATTTGAAGTATTTTTAGAATGTAATGCAAATCTAAAAGCATCAGATACTATAAAAATGATTTATACCAGCAACTGAAACTTTTTTATACAATAATCAAATAACAATAATAATACTAATATTAATAACAGCAATAATAATGTTTTTAATTAATTTACATTATAATCTAAACATCATTACATTGTAATGTAGCTAAACAGCTTCAAAAAGGAACATTTAGTTTTTCAAATGTTTCACTTTCTTTCAGAATCAGGAAAAAGAAAATATTTCTTCTTATAATTTATATTTTTTAGTTAAAGCTGCAGTATACAGCTTTTATTAAAAAAATAGTAACACTTTATTTGAAGGGGTGTGCATAAGACTGACATGACACTGTCAAAAACATGACATGACACCTGTCATGAACATAAAGAAGTCTATGAAAGTTTATGACAGTTGTCATGAAGTGTCATTCGGTAAATAATGACACTTTTAATGCAAAGTTGCTCTAAAAGTTGCATTGAAAGTCCATTAAAAGTGCTAACTTTGCATTAAATTATCATAATTTACAAAATCATGCAAAGTTGCCACTTTTAATGGACTTTTAATGCAACTTTTAGAGCAACTTTGCATTAAAAGTGTCATTATTTACCGAATGACACTTCATGACAACTGTCATAAACATTCATAAAGACTTCTTTATGTTCATGACAAGTGTTAAGTCATGTTTATGACAATGTCATGTCAGCCTTATGCACACCCCTCCAAATAAAGTGTTACCAAAAAAATATTTTTTTACAGATTTGTTAAAAGTGTCACTATGACCTGTCAATATAATATGCAACAGATAATTTGTGAAAAAAAGACCTCTGCCTCTCTGTCAATGCTTGGCAGTAAAACACTGCGTGGTCAGAGACAAACAATCAGAGTCAGGAGGAGGATCTTAGCGCTGTCAATAAAGCATGTGTACACAGAGTCCGCTGTGCTCTGCTTATGCTACAGCTAGTCCCCAACAACGGAGCATGCTTTGAAAACTCAAGCTAGTTAGCATGGCCACTGATAACAACAGATAAACAGTTTTCTTGTAAGCTGTTTCTCAGCCATTAAGCAGTGCATACACAAGCATGATAGACAGCTTATTTAGCATTATTGGACCTAAAGCTGCTGACTGTTACCATGTTTAGAGCTGTGGTGAGTGTAAATGATTTGCTATTGAATGTAACAAAGTAAAAAATAATAATATTGATATGGTCTTGTTTTTTTAGTATTTAAGCTGTGATGTAATCAGGTATATTATGATTAAATTTAATTTTAGACTCTAGGTTCAGGAAAAGGTCTCACAATGCTAACATCTCAGTAAATAGCCTAAATTATCAAGATATACAGGTGCTGGTCATAAAATTAGAATATTGTGATAAAGTTCATTATTTTCCATAATGTCGTGATAAAAATTAAATTGTCATATATTTTAGATTCATTGCACACCAACTGAAATATTTCAGGTCTTTTATTGTTTTAATTTTGATGATTTTGGCAAACAGCTCATGAAAACCCAAAATCCCTGTCTCAAAAAATTAGAATATTATGAAAAGGTTCTCTGAACGAGCAATAAAAATAATTATCTGAATCAACAAAGTAACTCTAAACACCTGAAAAAGATTCCTGAGGCCTTTAAAAACTCCCAGCCTGGTTCATTACTCAAAACCACAATCATGGGTCAGATTGCTGACCTGACTGCTGTCCAGAAGGCCATCACTGACATCCTCAAGCAAGAGGGTGAGAAACGGAAAGAAATTTCTGAACGAATCGGCTGTTTGCAGAGTGTTATATCAAGGCACCTCAGTGGGAAGTCAGTAGGAAGGAAAAAGTGTGGCAGAAAACGCTACACAACGAGAAGAGGTGACCGGACCCTGAGGAAGATTGTGGAGAAGGGCCGATTCCAGACCAAATTAAATTTTCATCTCCATAAAACTTTTCAGCAGATGGAAGCATGAAGTGCTCCAACATCTCCTGATAGCTGCTGCATTGATCCTGCCCTTGATAAAACCCAGTGGACCAACACCAGCAGCTGACATGGCACCCAGACCATCACTGACTGTGGGTACTTGACACTGGACTTCTGGCATTTTGGCATTTCCTTCTCCCCAGTCTTCCTCCAGAGTCTGGCACTTTGATTTCCGAATGACATGCAAAGTTTGCTTTCATCCGAAAAAAGTACTTTGGACCACTGAACAACAGTGGTCCAAAGTGCTGCTTCTCTGTAGCCCAGGTCAGGCGCTTCTGCCGCTGTTTCTGGTTCAAAAGTGGCTTGACCTTTGACCTGGGGAATGCGGCACCTGTAGCCCATTTCCTGCACACGCCTGTGCACAGTGGCTCTGGATGTTTCTACTCCAGACTCAGTCCACTGCTTCCGTAGGTCCCCCAAGGTCTGGAATCGGCCCTTCTCCACAATCTTCCTCAGGGTCCGGTCACCTCTTCTCGTTGTGTAGCGTTTTCTGCCACACTTTTTCCTTCCTACTGACTTCCCACTGAGGTGCCTTGATATAACACTCTGCAAACAGCCGATTCGTTCAGAAATTTCTTTCCGTTTCTCACCCTCTTGCTTGAGGATGTCAGTGATGGCCTTCTGGACAGCAGTCAGGTCAGCAATCTGACCCATGATTGTGGTTTTGAGTAATGAACCAGGCTGGGAGTTTTTAAAGGCCTCAGGAATCTTTTTCAGGTGTTTAGAGTTACTTTGTTGATTCAGATGATTATTTTTATTGCTCGTTCAGAGAACCTTTTCATAATATTCTAATTTTTTGAGACAGGGATTTTGGGTTTTCATGAGCTGTTTGCCAAAATCATCAAAATTAAAACAATAAAAGACCTGAAATATTTCAGTTGGTGTGCAATGAATCTAAAATATATGACAATTTAATTTTTATCATGACATTATGGAAAATAATGAACTTTATCACAATATTCTAATTTTATGACCAGCACCTGTACAATATAATACTGAAACCATGTGAAGTTGCAATACAATGTAAGGACCATATAAAATCACCAATATAATGTTTAGTATAAACAACTTCTATAAGCTATATAATTATGTTCACAAGAATTCTCATTATAGCTCAGAGTTTAGTGGACTGCATCACTGACCTAAGAAACTTGTTGAGATCTCCGTGCTTCATGTACTCAAAAACCATGATAAGAGGGTCTCCATCCACACACACTCCATAGAACTTGACTATGTGTTCGTGCTGGAGGTTGGTCAGCAGCTCTGCCTCATGCTGGAAATCCTTCCTAGCTGCAGCTGTGGGGTCCTTTAGAGTCTGGAAACAATGAGAGATGTAGCATTTCCAAAATATTTAGTGTGAGTTTTACCACAGTGTTGACTAGGAGCAGACTAAGCATTGAAAAATAAATATATGGTCACTGATTACAGCAGAATGCTCTGGAGAGCAAGAAAATCAGAAATGAGACAAAAGCTAAGGAAATAAAACAATGGACAGAGTTCTTGTTGGCACATCAACAACCCACAACCCAAAGAATAGACATATTAACCAGGTCAAAGAAAAAAAAGTCTAAATCACAATGCTTTATACATTTAATGTACAAGAACTTAAAAAACAACAGTAAATTTAAAGTTCACCTAGATCATTTTTTATTCAAGACATTCTCAATATATAATAACTACTAGTAAAAAAAAAATTAGAGTTGTCTAATTGTGACCATGGAGTTCACGTCAGTTGTAATCTTGACTAGCTTTGCTAATTGTTCAGAGAGCGAACATCTGTAGGTTTGTTTCCAAAACACTCCAGACTCTCCTGGTTTCAGGCGGCTAAACTCCCCTGATATTTCAACACACACACCAGTCTTACCTTCACAGCTACTAGCATTTTATCCTTGGTTGGACTTAAGTTGTAACATTCAGCCAGGAAGACCTTTCCAAAGGCACCTTCACCGAGCTCCCTCTTCAAAATGATATCCCGACGTTTAATATGTTGAACATCTGAGAATGACAAAAGGTAACTGAGTATATACTCCCTATAAAATCTCAAAGCTTCTCTGGTTTTTGACACATTAAGTGCATGTTTTTAGCTGCATATTCGTATTTGAGCACTGGCAAAGCATCCATGCATCTCATTTTGAAATGCAAACACTCATCTCTCGAGATGAAATGCTAAATAATATAGAATAACTCAGTCCACATGTCTGTCTGTCTTTTGGTGGTATTTGGTGTATACAGCACACTTGACATCTGTTGTCCACGTTCTGCACTGACATGTTGAAGCAGAACCACTGAATATTATTTTGAACTTAACTTAAGCGCACATTCATTTAAGAAAAAAATATGTTTGCATCAGTGGTTTAAGTGGAAAATGTTTTAGTGCTCAATAGCCAAAGGCCCAGATTCGTTGAACAAAGGGCTGGTTTTTCCAGGCTACCATTTACTTCACTGCATATGTTTTGAAGAGTTTTCTTCAAAACATAGGATGTTTTAGGAGATTAAAACTGTTTTTAATCCACATTTAAAATATTGGCTGCCAAGCAGTGTTGTGGTCAAGACCACCTAACCCGAGACCAAGATAAGACCAAGACCAGAGCGTATCGAGACCGTGACAAGACCAAGACTTTTAGGGTCCGAGACCAAGTCAAGACCAAGACCGAGGGAAGTCGAGACCGAGTCAAGACAAAAGACCAGCATCCCGCGCTACAAGACATGATAAAATGGTGAAATATGATCAAAATTGCTTCTCAAATTGATCTCAAAGATCCATATTCCCATAAAAACACCTAGATATTAAATATTTAATAAATTTTACCAATATTAAAAGCAGAACAAACTTTGTTCTGCTTTGCTTCCATCTTTGTGCTACAATCTGCGGTGGTCTCGTGCCATCCCTAAAAAGATAACGCCCTAAGTGTTTGCCCATATTCCTCATGTCAGAAACCATCACTATCTGCACCATTAAACATAGCAATTGAGGCAATGCCCTGATGGTAAATAACGCTCAACTATGAACACTGACCAAGGAGCAACAAGCAAGAAGTAACCAAGCACAAGGCGCTCACCGTGACTGTTTTCACCCTCTCTCCTGCTACATGAAGCCAGGTAGTCTGACACCATGGCACACATTACAGCTGCCACTTTAAACGAAAAACAATCATAGAGCAATGTGCATGCTCTGCATGCTCTTTTGTTCTTGTGTTTTATTTGTTAATTAAAAAAATATCAATGTACATAATTACATAAAATAATAAGAGCTACTGCAGTGTACACAGAGCATTACAAGAACAAAGAACGGCTCTCAGTGTCACTCCAATCCTATTTTCTAAGTAAAGAGCCGTTCAGAATAATCGGACTGTTCCTGAATGCCACATCACTATATTTCGGACTTTTGAACACAGTGTTGTCCCATATATGCGACAAGTCAGTCAACACCTTTGCACAATAATTAAGTGCAGTGAGTGAGAACTTTTTTTCATCACTAATGCTTATGTGTCTCTGTACAGCTAGCTTTGCTAACATCACATCAACGGAACTTACCTTTCTTTAAGCTTCTTTTCTAAGTGACGAAAAAAGTTAGATGTTATCCCCACCGTCTGTGAAAGCGAAGCGCTGCTGAGTTAGCTGTGGCCATCGGATTTCTGATGATTTATGCAGCGCTATTCTATTACTGACGATTAGACAGACATCTTCTGCCACTCAGAGGAAACCACTGTGTATGTCACAGAGCGCCGCGTGCGAGTGAAAAATGGGGAGGGGGGAGTAACAGAAACACGTAATTGGCAAGTTACGTTATTGGTTGGATTTTAATCGGTGCGTTTTGCATCCACTGAAAACAACAATTTTAACAAATAAACTGGACAGTATGCTGTACGTTTAGTGATATTTTCACAGTTGCGGTCTTGACTGGTCTTGAAATAAAATGCCGAGTCCTCAGCGCCCGAGACTGAGACAAGACTGAGACCAAATGCGGTCGAGTCCGAGACGAGACCAAGACTATCAAAAAATGGTCTCGAAACCGGTCTCGAGACCAAGACCGATCTCGAGTACTACAACACTGCTGCCAAGTCTAAACAGTAAGCATGTTTGCTATAAATTTACATTATGAGCCAGAAACAATGGAGTAAAATAATGTCAAACTTCTGAACAAAACAAGAATTGCAGCCAAAGGTGGATTCACAAAGTACTGACTCAGGGGCAGGGGCAATGAATACTTTTACACTCAGCACTTTTCAGTGTTTTATTTGTAAAAAAAAAATGTTTTGAATTATTTCTAATTTTCTTTCTACTTCACAATTGCATACCACTTTGTGTTGGTCTTTAACATAAAATTCCAATTAAATACATTTGTTTGTGGTGGTAATGTGACACAATATGGAAAAGTCACTGTAAATTATGCTTATTTTGCCCTTAAGCTAAAGTTATCAGCAAAAGGTTGTTACAAACCACCAGCTGGTATGAAGTAGTAGCTTCCTTTCACTCCTGATAACATGAGATAAAAATTGGCAACAAGACACAAATCCCAGAACAAGTCCTAGTTAAGTCTCCAGTCTTTAAGGCACAAATCTAAATCAAGTGTGAAGATTATATGACAGTATGACCCAAGTCCAAATTTTCAACACCAATTTCAAGATCAATTTCTTGTTCAGGCTACATGTGTTCTGTTTAAAGATGCTTTGAGAAGCCTTTACTCACAAGTGGTTGGTTTGGTGCCGTTGTGTCCGTGTCTGAAGTACTGTGGATTCTCTATAATGGGGATCCTGGACATGCCAATCACCACGGAATCTAACCCAACATCCAGAGCGCAGGGGCTTATAATGCCATGATTTACATGATGGAGCGGACTGGCAGAGTTTTCTTCCCCACTCATCACTGCTACTGGGCCTGGAGAGAGAGACAGAGAGGAAGGATTTCATTTGGTAAGTATGTTCATACAGTGTAGATAAATATCAGGTTTTATCTGTTTCTTCATTGGATAGGCTCTTTATGATGACAGAAGACATTTCCAAAGAAATACTTAAATATTAAATCAACTAAATAAATACTAAATAAAATGTATATTTATTTTGTATTAATTTCATTCAGAATATTTAATAATGAAGTTACAATAAAAGCAATATTTTATTAACAGTTCAAAATCAGTTTTTTTTTCTGTTAACACACATTATTGATGACTTCATCATGAAATGAACAATACTCACCTTTAATGATAAATTTGGAACGTCGTCCATACTTGTTGATCAGAACAAAGAGAACCACAAGGATTACACAGGCAAACACCGCCAAACCTACCGCCATGGAGACCTGCAGGTCAGGAAACATGTTGGTGAACCAAATCTAGAATGGATGTAGATACAGTATGCTTGACATGTTGTCCATGTTCTGCACTGACATGTTCAAGCAGAGCCACTTGACGGTATCTTGAACTTAAGGGCACATTCATTTAGAAAAAAATAAAACTAACATTCATCAGTGTTTTTAGACACGTCCACAAGAGCAAAATGGCCATCATTCTGCCAAACCAAAATGTTCGCATCAGCGCTTTAAGTGGAGAAGAATAAGTGACAGTAGTCCTCTTAATATCAAAAAATATGGACAAAAATATGGGTGATAATTTTATATTGATCTGTCCATCAAACTATAACTCAGTAGTTTTATGTTACAGAAATTACGAAGACCACAGGAACAATGCCAGCTCGAAATCCACGAGTCAAATTCATGTGGATTTGAGACAGGCCCACGTAAAGACTCTTGACGTTAATGAGAGCATGAAAAATAATACTGAAAAGCAAAAACAAAATTTAAATATAACAGCAGTTACTTTTAATCAGCTACGTTTATTTGAGTAACTTTTTGGAAAAAGATACTTTTAGGAGTCATTTTACTTCATCGCACTTTTTGATAAATACTTCAAAAAGTGAAAAATACTTTTTGAAGTATCACTACTCTTTTTGAGTAGAATTTCTGGATACTCTAGTCACAACTTCATTGAATGAAAAACAAACATTTTTCAAAACTGCATCAAATACACACACTAATATACAGTTTATGGTAAAGTGAGAATTCAGTTATGAACACAAACTTTGCTGTTCTGACATGTCCTGGGTCTAAAGTGTGGGTCTGCACTGCCTTTTAGTCATTTCTCCCAAATCCATTTGTTTGAGCAACTATATTAATACAGCAACTTGGCCAAACTGAGTTGCAACTTATGCGATGACAGGTAGCAGTAAAGAAACTGACACCTAGCATCTAAATTTTATGTTTTGAAAAACTGCCTTGATCAATATGTTTTAAGATGTCAAAATTTTGAAGTCTTGACTCTTTCCCTAGTGGAGGTTATTTTAAAACACATTCAAAGTTTGAGGTAACAACGTTTTACTTCTGTAACTAACCCCAAAAGGATCTTCCAAAGGTTTGTGAGTCTCTGCAGTTGGAGTTCCTGGAAAGAAAGGCAAAGTTTTCTGCTCAGAACTTCTGCAAGAATACTAATAAACCAGTTCTATCTTGGTGTTAGACCATTTATCTTTATACATTCAAATGCAATGAAAACTACCTCTATTTTTACAGAAACCTCAGAGGTTGTTTCTGGAATCTGCTACAGCTCCAAATTCTCCACTGACAAAACTGAGCCTTGACTCTCCACAAATCCTTTAGCTGTTTGAGCAATTGGCATTTCTTGGGCTTCTTTTGTTCTTTCTTCTTGATGGAGCTGTGTCTTTGGTGGTTATAACCTTGCCTCTCTTGGATAACGTTCAACCACATTTTGATGCCGTTTCTGTTTATCCTGGTTAGGTTGATGAGTGAGTCTAAATATCACTTCTTCTGGATATCATACAGCCAGATGTCTATAGACCCTGCTAGATGTCACGCAGTCACAGATGGCTGATGGCTGCTTCATTTTCAAAATTAAGCAATGGTATGACCGAGGGGCTCAGACCTATATACTGATATGTATGAAGGACAGAATTAAAACATCCTCCCTTAGCAAATTCGTTCAATAAACCAGGGACAATCTTGTAATGACGTGTATTTTCCAGTATGACATATCATTGTGCTACAAGGCAAAAGTGAGAACAAAGTGACTTAGTAATCATCACATTAATATTTTGAACCTGTGGCTGGAAATCAATGAGATTTTAATCTGCTAAACTGTCAAAACTAAAAAGTCCTGTTCAGTCAGAGGTTCATCCTGAGGTTCATATTCAATAGGCCAGAAAGAATAGCAATGGTAATGAAGAGGAAAAAGAGCCAAAAACAGACAAACTGACTGTTCACCTACGGTCAGTTTCACAGCCCTGGTACAATTAGATGTTTTGTTTTCATTTAACAAATAACTTAGTGTCTGACATAAAATGAGACATGTATTCTTAATCAGAAAGATCAGCAAACAAGGTAAAAGGAAAGCCAGTTTTGAAAATAATTTATCTGCCATATCAAGATGGCAGATAATTTGTTTCCAATTCCTCAATTTGGAAACAAATTGAGGAAAATTGTTTCCTCAATTTGTTTCCAATTGAGGAAACAAACTTACTACATCCACCACTACGCCACTGAAACTACCTGACATGCAATCCCTTAGCTTTGACATGGCTTAGAAATTTGTGCCTAAAACATAATACAGTAAGATTGACATTAGAAGGTACTTACCATAATCATAATCTGAATCCATTGAAGAAGCAAATAGATAAGACAATGCAAACTGTAAGGCAATGTACAGACTCTACAAATATTTATATCAAGACAATAAAATGAGCTCTAAGACCATACCACCCTGATCAGTGAACATACATAGAATTATATGTTATATAGTCTTTAAGGAGGTGAATGATCCCAGATTGGTTATTAATTTTAATTTTCTTTTAAAGAGAGCGATAGCACTGCTTGTAATGGGAGCTGTAAAGTTGACAGGTGACTAAAGTGAAATAACCTGCAGAAGTAACAAAAACTATCAGAGTTAAGTAGTCTTCCATAATAAAAGGATCAGATCCCATCAGCTGGATCAGTAGATCCAGCTGATGGGATCTGACATATTAGTGTTTCTGAAGGTCACATACATGGGATGCAATACAGCATATGCTTTTTCTGAGGTTCAATACATTTTTTGAAGTATTACTTCATAAAAGGTTTAGTATTAGTTATATCAATTACAATGAAATCAGACATTTCCATTCATGCACACATTCATAAATTGATGATGGCAAGCTAATGGATTGTAGCTATGTCTGCCCTGGGACACTTTGACAATGGTGAGGTTGTAGTTGTAGTTTCATACCATTCTGCAAGGTGGGTCAGGTATCTTGCCCAAGGACACAATGACAGAGGTGGGGGGAGTGGTAATTGAAACAGCAACCCACCGACTGCAAGGCAAACTCCTACTGCTGTCGCCCCCGTTGTCCAACATTTCGTATACGCACAAAATGTGTGTATTCCTTTAAAATTCAGTTATGTTGGTAACTATACATTTACATAGCAAATTGATGTTGCGTACATCCATCTATTTTCTATACACCCTTGTCCCTTAGTGGGGTTGGGAGGGTTGCCGGTGCCTATTTCCAGCTAAAGTTCTGGGCGAGAGGCGGAGTACACCCTGGACAGGTTGCCAATCTGTCGCAGGGCATGTTACATATAATCAAGTTGATTAATTGTATGTTTCTCAATGTTAAAGGAATACAAATATATAAATTGTATTAAGTTTCCTATCATAAAAACAACAGGCATAAGCTCTGGATGTTACCAGCTTACCAGGAGGGGGCATTTCGAGGAAGTGTCCATACACTGTCCTGTTGACCTCACCCAGATAGTTGGTTGCTTTCAAAGTGTAGTTGCCATTATTGTAGTGCGTTGGGTTTTTAAAAAGAAGGCACCCCTCCAAGTCATCATTGTAAATATCCATATCTTGGCGGATGTACTCATTGTGGGAAATTTCCTGACAGAATAGAATAGAATAGAATAGAATTACTTCAGAGAAGACCACATCCACCATAAAGACACCGGTGGAGAGAAAACATGCCAGGAGCTCATATATGATTGGATACATTGAAGTCTGCAGGAGTATTGTTCAGTTTCTCCTGGGGTGAGTGTCAGAACTTTTATTGTTTTTGAAACACTACATTGCACTAGATCATTTTTGAAGAAATGTCTTCAAGACTTGCAGCGTAATATGATGGATTTGATTGGCCTTGTCTGGTTCACTGCACACATATGCACAAAATCACCAACAGCCACATCTGGGCCTGCCTTGCCCTGTGATGAGGTGTTATGGCTGCACTGAGTGCACTATATGACAGTGACCAGGTGGCCCTTGAATGACCAGTGGTGCGCGCCACACTGACTAACTGCATTTAGTAGCTATAACACCTAAAATACTATTTACTATCCAATTATTCCAGTGAAGTTCAAGGTTAACAGATGACTCTGTGGTAAAGGCTCATAAGCCAGCCAAACCTTCACAACCTTGTAGGAAAATGGGACAAGAATATTATATAAAATTATATAATTCTTGCTAGGTGAGCCAGACAAAGCTCTCAAGACAAATACTTTCTTTTTGTCATTCCTCTCCCCAGTGACACTCCACAACTGACTAAGAGACCTCAGAGCATTCCCATACTAAAAGGAAAACACAGAGCCTGTCTAAGGGTCACCACACAGTGTACTTCCTTAGTAAGATCAGCCCAGTTGTCTAATAGATAGATGATAACTCTTGACAATAAAATCTGTCATACCTTATCTTCATGAAACCATCTTAAGCTTGGATGAGGTGAACCCCGAACAGTGAATTCTATACATGTGTCATGGCGGCGTTCTGGCTCCTTAAGCTTCTCAATGGATGGAGGAACTGAAAAGACAGGAAAAGAAGACCAGTGTTGAATTTAATTCACACAAAGCTTTTGAAGTCATTTACACTCATAATAAAACATTCACTTTCCTTTATTTCTTAATTTATTTACGAATTTAAAGAATGATTTGAACAGGGATCATATGCTGGACACAACAGTTCTTGTTACTGATTTGAAAGGTTCCTGTTCTGGTCACTGTTTTGGACAGTATGTCCTGAAAACCCTGTCAAGACAACAGTGAAAAACACATGCTTTCCTGGCTACACTATGAGAGCTTGCTTATGAGGATAATAAAACTTTCAGCCACTGAAAATCTCAACTTTTTTGACATTCAGCCACTCAAGATAATTCAAAATAAATTATTGTACTTTCCAAATGTTTTTCACTACAAACTTTTCACTGATATAAATCCAAGCTGTTGAGGCAAATATCTTCATTCATTTTCATAAATAGGCTACAGAAATAATTTCTGGAATCTTTGAATTTGCTCATAAAAATTTCTACAAAGTAATATGACTTGGAACATTTCCTGGTCAAAATGTTATATACCAATTCAAACATGAGTTTTGAATGCAAACTGATAAATAAATTATACTACATGTTTTTATCAGTCTATCCCATGTGGCAATTCGAACTTTCAATTCCACTTACTAATAGCAGTTGTACAGTTTGTATTCAACTCTGATACATATCAACTCAGACACACAACTCTTAACACTGTTGGATCCTCAATCTGATCTCTGTGTCTGTCTTATATGTGTCAACTTACAGTGAACGATTAGGTGAACAGAAGCATTAGCAAAGCCTACGATGTTGTTGGCGGTGCAATTTAGCCAGAAATTGTTGTCCTCCCTTTTCACATTGGCCAGTGTTATGGTGATGGAGTGAATACTGTTGTTGTATACTTTATCCTGAAGCGGAAAACAAGAACACCAGCAGGTTGATAAAAGCAGCAAACCTCTGAAATATTCAGGATACACATCAAAACTATATCTATAAAATCATATCTGGGTAAATGTTATCAAAGTGCAAATGTTCTGAGAGGTTCATGTCATGATCTGTGGTTGGTCGTGGTGAGGATAAATGCAACGAGCCCAGGTTGACATAATAAAGATGATTTAATGAAGAATTCACAGACAAACTAAAGTCGAGCAGCACAGGGAGAACGGACAGCAGACGGCAACAGACATTGACAAACATGATGTTTGACGAGGACCCGACAAGAGACAAAGACAACAGGTGGGTTTAAATACACAGGGAGGGTAATCAGGTAACTAGACACACCTGGGAAGCAATCAACAGGGAAGACAGGACAGGAACAGGACTAAACAGAAAACCTCAAAAATAACTACACAGAACCTAACAGTTCAATGACTGAGGTAGGAGTTTGGTGTGTCAGACTCTTAACTGAAAACAGGTCAAAAAGTCAAAGTGAGTTTTATGCTTTTCCCATTTAACTTCATTCTGGATGGTGGTTATCATATAATATCAAATATTACATATCACATATCATATTTTGATATTTTGAACAATATTGATGTCTGCAGAAATGCACTCTGAATTGATGAGAAAAAATGTAAAATGTAAATTTAAGGTCAGTAACAGTTACAGAGATTATGAGCCAAAATGTATAGGCAGAAGTACACACTTAAGCTCTTTAACATAAATAACAGTATGTTCTTTTTTACAAAGAAAATTAAAAACCTCAACAGTTTTAATATGAAAAAAATATTAATTTTGTAAGTTAATCAAACCTGTTTTGTACATTTTGCTACATTCATACCTGCACCATCTGTGCCTCTAATAAGACTAGTAATAAACCACCCGGTGGGGTTTCTGATATGGGCGACATGGGCAACCGCCCAGGGTGGCATCTTTTGGGGAGTGGCATTTCACTTCTGTTTAAATTGCATCAACTGTTTAAACAGTTAAACAATTTACTATTTAAATTATTTAACTGTAAATTTAACTGTAAATTTAAATTTACATATAAATTGTTAAATTTAGCTATAAATTTACTAATTTACAGTTAAATTTACAGTTACATTTAATTTACAGTTAAATTGTTTAATTTCCTATTTAAATTGTTTACATTTAGACAGTAATGAAATGTCTAATGCAGAGCTGGATATTCAAACTTCCAGTCTTTTTTTGTCTTGATGTGTAAATCTTTGAATCTAATCCAAGAAAACACAACATATCTATTTACATATTATTTTGTTTAATAGATGGGAAAACATTCCAATTTTCTTTTACTTTGCCATTAAGGAAAATTGTGTGTGTGTGTGTGTGTGTGTGTGTGCGTTTGTTTGTAATACCTTGTGGGGACGATTTTCCTGACATATACTACGTTGTGGGGACCAATTGCTCTGGTTTTGGGTCACATTATAGACTTTTTGGGTCAGGGGTCAGAGTTGGGGCTAAGGTATGAATTGAGTTTTGGTTAGGGTTAGGGTTAGGTATGTGATGGGTAGGGTTAGGAAAAGGGTAAAGGTAAGGTTTAGGCTGTAGAAATGAATGGAAGTCAATGGAAAGTCCCCACAAAGATAGCAAAACAAACTTGTGTGTGTGTGTGTGTAAAATATTATGCTTAGAATAAAATTAATGTATTCCATCATAGGATAAGAAATTGTGGAAAAAATGAATCCCAGTGAATACTTTCAAGAGAAAAATGACAGTGTAAGGAATTGCAAGACAAGAGATGCAAGGAGTTTATATGAGTATTTTTATAAAAGGGGAAAAAAAACTGAGCAGACAACCATTTGGCTGCCGTCTGAAAGCATAAGCGGGGCCCGAAGAAAGATAGCCAGAAACAGTTTTTTAAACTGATATGTTATTAGCCTGATCTTGGAGCAGACAGGCACTGTGCTTTGTTAGAATGTGTCTTTTTTTAACCACATTTCTCAGAATGCACCAGAAAACATGTCCAGCATCTTACTTATACAGTCATCTCATCATCTCTCTCTTTTGTCTTTGAAACCAGCATGTATGTAGCTGTATGTATCACAGACAGGGAGCGGAACAATGAAGGTCACAAGAAGTGATTCATCATTTTCAGAGAACAGCAAATTACCTAAGCCAATAATCTAAGTAAACCTGTAATGTTAAGAAAACTTAGAACCCAATAGAAATTCTTTCAAGGGAGCTAACTAAAGCTCCATGTTGCCTAGCAATAGCATTGAAAACTGAAAGATTAGGAGATCTGAAAGGTAGAGTGGACCAAAATCTCTTCTACATGTGTATGCAGGGGTGCTTCCAGGAATCTTGGGCCCCATGACAAAAAATTAGAGTGGGCCCTCCCGCCCCCTGCGCAGCTGCTCTTACAATTTCTTGAGTCTATAATGTGACCCATAAAAAGTGTCACAACTGTAAAGGCTTGGAAAATGCGGCTGAGGAAAAATAAGTAAAATTACTTCAGCTCCTGATAATCCGCCCGTTCTAATACTTGCTTTCTTGCTTTCTTTGGTCCAGTATCAGTACTGGACCAAAGACACACAATATTTACTGCTCATGAATTTTACATGCAACAGTCATACAGTATGCAAGTAGATTGCTTAATTTTTTTCTTAGTTTTAGATTACTGAAATGTCTCTCCCCACCAGCAACTGTCAAAAGCAACATGCAAAATACACATAAAACAATCTAAACTTCTCAAAACAATACTATGTAGTTGCATTTTATGCAAGCTGCAGTATGTAACTTTAATAAAAAAATGTTTTCTCCATATTTGTTAAAGCTGTCATCATGTCGTGACAGTTTGTTATGAGACAGATAATCTGTGAAAACAATCAATCTTTTCCACCTCCTTCCTGAACTACTATTGCTAGCTAAAGTAATGCACCAATCTGACCAAAAACAACCAATCAGAACCAGGAAGTGGGTCTTAGTGTTGTTAATCAACTCCACTCACTCACTGCTAACTGTGTTAACGGTGAAGAAATAACATGTTATTTCAGGGAAATAGTTTATCTGTGCTCATTGGTAGCTATGCTAACTAGATTAAGCATTTACAACAGGATATGCTAGCTGCAGCATAGCACAGAGCGAGGGGGTGGAAGGATGAGCAGCCACATGAGATTGTGATTGACAGCACTAAAACTCTCCTGTCACTGACTGGTTGTTTTTAAGAGAGCACTGGGAGAAAGCAAAGGAAATACATTTTTCATAGATTACCTCTCATACCATACTGTCACAACATAATGACAGTTTTAACAAATATGTGGAAAAAATATATTTATATAAAAGTTACATACTGCAGCTTTAATTTCACTCAGGAGAGGACGGGTCAGGAGGGACGTGAGTTATAACTGCTGCTGACTGACTCACCTGTTGTTACGTGGTAAAAGGTACAGGGAACAAGTTAAATATATGAATATGTTGGTAATATTTTTTCCTTAATTCATTAAATGCTAGTGAAATGGAGGCAAACAGCAGTTTGTAGCTAAGCTAATTATGCTAAATGGTTGATAATCTCTCAGTCTACCCACCTCTTGGAGAAAAACTGGGTTATAAATTAACATTCTTGCCTTTTTCTCTCTCTCCCTCTCTCTATTTTGGTTTTGAAAACCTGATTTGATAACTTTTCTTAGCAGCATAGTAACTGGCACAGTCATTCGTGGCCACAGCTTCTACTGACTGCAGCTGCACTCTCAAGCGCTCCAAGCAGGAACGAACCATTTCATGCAGATACAGGGGGGCGTTCAGGGCAAAAACGGATGTGTGTTTTTTGGTCTGGGAGGGGTAACATTAAAGTTTTACTGCTAAAAACAATCTTTGAAAATACAATATGATTAATTTTGTATTTGACAGGACCTCAGGACCCCAATTTTTTTTAATTTTATTTCTATGAATATGCAAGTCTGGTCAGGGTCTACATGAAACCTGAGAAACAAAGATTTATGAACCAAATAACTTTTGTTTATTACCAAATTTATTAGTGCCCCTTTTAACACATCACTGTCTGTTGTACTCTCAGGTTAATTGGCCTTCATTGGAGCCTCATCTTAACATCCACTGGCTCTTGTTCATATATAAAACCCTGCTGTTTCTTTCACCTCCTTATTTAGTCCAGTTACTAAAATCACTTCTCCCAATGTATTAAAATGAAAATCCCTAAAGCCAAATATTCTTCAGGTCTTATGTCTTTCTGTTTTGCTGCTGCAAATGATTGGAATTTTCATCAAAATAACATCTCAACACTTTCATTTCAGTTCTTGCTTTTAAAGACAGACTAGGACATTTTAAGTAGTCATGTAATTGTTTTTGCAGAGTGAACACTTTGCTCAATGTATGTAAATGTTATCCTTCCCTTTTTACGTGTTTTAAAACTTTCATTAAGAAATTGCCCTTAATGTTTTACCTAGTAAAAAGAAGTATTAAATCTCTGGTGGTTGCATACTGCATACCTGTTGTGTGGTGATGGACTGTAAGCCATTAACAGCCCAGTCCACCTCAGGTATTGGCAGTGCGGAGCCGTTGCAGATCACTGTTACTTCATCACCTTCCACAACTGTCAGGTTGCTGTGACTGACGCTGACCACTGGCAGGTCTGGAACAGAGAAGCAGAGGCTGAGTTCACAAATGATGAAACACCTTATCTGGATTAAACTGGGATTTCTTGCTCAAGTGAACAGAGACAAACTTATCTTCACATTTTTAAGTCTTTTCAAAACTACAATCATGGACATGGAAGTTCATTATAATTGTGTCATTCAGTCATTTATATGAAACTCTCCATTTCTTAAGTGGAGTGATTAATCAGTGTACAAGTTTAGAAATAAAAAAGGGCAATCAAGAAACCAGATTAACTATGTGTAAAAATGACTGGCTACAACAAAAACCAGGTGTATTTTGAATTATTTACAAAGTCAGAAAGTTGGATTCTAAGCTTTCCTATGTTGTCAAAGATGCAGAAATTATAAAAGAAGTTGTTTGTGTGCATTAATAAAGCTTCAGGGCTATATGTAATTTAGAAGCATAATGAAAGAAAAACAGACTTGAATTGCTTTGGCAGAAACGGGCTGTAAATCAGAATAAAAATTATGGACATAATTTTACTAACACACTTATGTCTTCTGGTCAGTTTATCAATCTGCTATAACATAACATCACTAATCATTTTTAGGCCATATTTTAGGTTATTTTTTTAAGCTAGCATAGCTGCACATCACAATATATATACAATTGGAAGAAGAGGTTTATGATACTGGAAAGTTTTTGGTAATGTGAGTCATCAGAGTATCAAAAAATTAGTTTTTCTTATTTATGCAACAAAAAGCTAAATATTCATTTCATCCACAAATTAAAATAGTTGTGTATTTTTTTTAAAAAAAAGGACATCTCGAAACATTTCTTAAACCATTACTTTTACCAACAAAGAACTACATTTATTTACAATCAATATGAATGGAAAAGTTTGAATTTATGACTATTTAAATTTTACTCTATTTGATTTGAGTCTTTTCTCACCACAGTTGGTGACGTTCATGTCCAGCAGCAGGATGCGTGTGTGTCCGGTGGAGCAGGTCAGCTGCTGGCTGCTCAGGCCCGCCTCTCCTCTCTGCTGCCACAGCTGCAGCCAGCGGATCTCACACCCGCAGGAAAACACCACTCCCTCCAGATGCCTGCAGATACAGCAGTCAGTTTTGTAATAAGGTGCTCACTGAAGAGGGCAAGAAGGTTAAAGTAAAGAAAGACTTTATCAAGCTTTCTTAAAACGGAGAAACACATTGCACATTGAATTTGAAGGGACCATTCAGCTATAAATGGAAGAACTGTCTCTGAAATCAATGTTGTAGTACTCGAGATCGGTCTTGGTCTCGAGACCATTTTTTGATGGTCTCGGTCACATTTGGTCTCGGTCTTGTCTCGGTCTCGGGCCATGAGGACTCGGCATTTTATTTCAAGACCAGCCGAGACCGCAACTGTGAAAATATCACTAAACATACAGCATACTATCCAGTTTATTTGTTAACATCTTTGTTTCAGTGGATGCAAAACGCACCGATTAAAATCCAACCAATAACGTAACTTGTCAATTACGTGTTTCTGTTTCTCCCCTGTCGCCCCCCAGTTTTCACTCGCACGTGGCGCTCCAAGACATGCGCAGTGGTTTTCTCTCAGCGGCAGAAGATGTCTAATAGTCAGTAATAGAATAGCGCTGCATAAATCATAAAAAATCCGATGGCCACAGCTAACTCAGCAGCGCTTTGCTTTCACAGACGGTGGGAACAACGTTTAACTTTTTTCGTCACTTAGAAAAGTAGCTCAAAGAAAGGTAAGCTTGACGTGATGTTAGCAAAAGCTAGCTGTATAGAGACACATAAGCATTTGATGAAAAAAAGTTGTCACTCACTGCGCTGAATTATTGTGAGGAGATGTTGACTGACTTGTCGCATATATGGGACAACGCTGTGTCCAAAAGTCTGCAATATAGTGATGCGACATTCAGAAACAGTACGATTCATCTGCTCGTCTCTTTACTTATTAGATAGGACTGGAATCCTCAGAGTCGTTCTATGAGATTACCATACGCCAGGGGTGTCAAACTCAATTTCACCGAGGGCCACTTCAGCATATTGGCCACCCTCAACGGGCCTCATTGACAGTACAAATCAGGAGGGCCCAGGTTCAGTCCTCCAGACTGCAACTTTTAGATGCATCCCTGCTAAAACACACCCCAGACAAAAGCTTGACTTCCCTCATTAGCAGCAACTCAGTTCTGTAGAGGCTTATAGTGAGTCAATGATCCAGATGTGTTAGAGAAGGAACCATCTAAAGTTGCAGATGGTAGCTCTGGAAAACTAGACTTGGGCAGCCCTAGCATAAATAAATAATGGTAGGGCTGTAATATATATACATTATAGACTTTACGCAAAGATTTAGTCTCAGAGGCAACTGAAATCAATTAATTAAAAGAATCCTTTCTGAATATCATCTCATGGACTCTGAACTAAATGCGTCTTTCTGACCGGGAGCTGACAGCGTGTTGAAGAGTTATGGACCGGACGCTTTGGAGCGTCTGGTTAGGAAGCGCATTACAAACCTTTGGTTGAAATGGAGCGTTAAATTCAAGTCTCCATTACAGACCAGAGAAAACTAAAGAGAATGCAACGTTGTGTTAATCCATTTGAGGAGCCGGCAGTTTATCTTGAGGAAATAAATGACGACGCAGAAATTAATTAGACTGTAAAATGCGCAGTCCGCTGCTCAACCACTGCGGACGCGGCTACGCCGCTGCGAAGTATTAAAAACCGCTGGAAGTAACTCATCAAGCGGTTTTAACAAATGGAGCCTTCTGGATTCACGTTACCCAGGAGAGCGGCGTTCTGGAGGAGCTGCAGACGTAACATCTGTCCGTTTCGGAGAAGTAAAAACACGCAAAAAAAAAAAAAAAAAAATCCTGGTAAAAGCGCACACCGGACCGCACAGGGTAAAACACTCACAGAGTTCAGTTGATCTGTTTGGATCAGACAGATCCAACTGACTGATAAATTAGCGCAGATTTTTCTGCAGATGGGGACCAGGAGGAAGTGCGTTCAGATCCCAGCGGGTGAGTGAAGTTGCTTAATTCAATTTATTAAAAGTTATTGGGGCCTCAGTCAGTGGTTAATTTGTGATG
Source organism: Poecilia mexicana (assembly GCF_051168715.1). Taxonomy (NCBI): domain Eukaryota; kingdom Metazoa; phylum Chordata; class Actinopteri; order Cyprinodontiformes; family Poeciliidae; genus Poecilia; species Poecilia mexicana. The sequence continues at coordinate 33,103,772 of NW_028263375.1, forward strand.
GGATCTGGATTCACAGTGAATATTAACTAAACCGCATAAAATGCGGCTAAATAGCCGATGTTAATATGATTCTAATTTCACGGATAAAAATAGTACATGACCGTTTTTTTTATTTTGTCGGTCAAGATAGCGGATAACAAAACATGTTGGTTTGTCCATGTTGCTCTGACATGAGCAACATGGACATGGATCTTTTTAGGGATGGCACGAGACCACTGCAGATTGTAGCACAGAGATGGAAGCCATTTTAATATTGGTTAAATTTATTAAGTATTTAATATCTAGGTGTTTTTATGGGAATATGGATGTTTCAGATCAATTTGAGAAGTAATTTTGATCATCTTTCACATTTTATCGTATCATGTAGCGTGGGGCACTGGTCTTGGTCTTGACTTGGTCTCGGACCCAAAAAGTCTTGGTCTTGTCTTGGTCTCAATACACTCTGGTGTTGGTCTTGTCTTGGTCTCGGGTTAGGTGGTCTTGACCCAACACTGTCTGAAATATTTTGTCAAGGATAAGTCAGCAGGATAAGTCTGAAATAAAATGGGAAAATATTTTTTCTGACTACATTTTTGTACGCCTGTGAGGGATTCATCCACCTACTAACTTATAAGGCAGGAGGATTGAATTGGAGAGAGAAACTATTGTCATGCAGATACACCTAGAGGTGTACTAACAACAGGTCAGTGAAAAAAACAAATCCAGGGCTGACTTACAGTGCTGTTAGCTGCAGATGTTCAAAGACATGCCAGGACAGAGTCTTCAACATGGGGTTCATAGACAGGTTTCTAAGGGAGAAATCGACAGAAAGGCAGAGACCGAAAAGGTGCATATGGCAGAAATTCGAAAGTTAATATTTAGAGAACAAAAAGAGAAAAATATCATAAATAAAAACAGAATATTGCTTTGATCTCTGATAATTACCATATTTTCTGCACTATAAGGCGCACCTAAAAACCTTCAATTTCCTCAAAAGCCGACAGTGCGCCTTATAATCCGGTGCGCCTTATATATAATGGACCAATATTAAGCCACAACAGGTCTAGCATCTACGGTAAGCAGCCGCCGACTTCATTTTCGCCCGTAGAAGAAGAAGCACACGATGCATGCTGGGATAGTTGTCAGAATGCTGGTTTGTTAATAAAGTTTGACTGACCTATCTACCTACTGACTGTCTATAATTAGGTTGTCTGCAGGTCATTTAGCATCACGTTCTCCACGAACATGCTGTGCGCGAATGGAGAAGGGTGACCATTGTCTGGCCACGCTCCGGCCCAGTCGCGGAATGCTCTCCTCGCCGACCGGAGTCGGACTGTTTTGTTGACATTCTGTATGTCAACAAAGTGGATTTAGACATTCATCCTTCAGTGCAGCTTCATCTAGTGGATGCATAACGTAACTCCAGCCTCTACTATGGAGTCTATTCTATGCGCCTTATAATGCAGTGCACCTTATATATGAAAACAGTTTTAAAATAGGCCATTCATTGAAGGTGCGCCTTATAATCCGGTGTGCCTGATAGTGCGGAAAATATGGTATTTCCATTGGATTGTTCAGTAATTTACTGTTTGCTGCTCAGGGGACGTCTGAAGGCAAATGGTTGGACTGAATGTTATTTAAGGGTTTCACAGAAAGGGGGCAGAAATTTTAGATGTTACTCAGTCACTTTTTTCCACTTTACAATTGCGCACTTGTTATGTTGGTCTGGCTCATAAGTTTGTGGAGGAAATTTTACAAATGCGGACAAGTTTGAGGAGATGAAATACATTTGCAAAGCTCAGAAATACTGACGCGTCACTGAAATGAAGCATTGTGTTGCTCCAAAGTTCAGAAGGCACAGCAGGACTTTGTGGACTCACATGTAGCGCAAATTAAGGTTCTTGGAGAAAACCCGAGGATGGAGTGTGTGCAGGCTGCTTCGGGTGATAGTTCTGTTAAACACACATTTGAAAAAAGGGAGAAGACAGATCACACACGTGTTAATACAATAAACACTCCGAAGGGTTTATCTCAGGCTTGATTGGCCTCAGCTAGCATGTTAAATGTTAGAAATTATGAAGTAATGTTAAAAACCTAAACTATCATGGCTCCTTTAGGCTCCCAGGAGAACGACTCTTCTGTCTAAACAGAAACGCCAGCACAGATTCAACTTTCGGAGGCTCATTTGAATGAACCTCAGGACATCTGGAACACGAGCAGATGGCCAAGTTACTTCAATTCAATTCAAATTCATATTGAAAAATACTTTATTAATCCCAAAGAGAAATTAAATGTTGTTGTAACTCATTAATTTAGATTCTTCAGAGTTATCGAAGATGCTGATGGCTGTTGGCAAAAAAAATTTCTTAACATCACGTTTGGTAAATTTGGCAGACTGGATGGAATGTAACCATGAGACCATATTCCAATATCTGATATCTGTCTTCAGAGATATAACATTTATATTGATAATAAATACTTTTGACTTGGTCCTAAAAGGTTAATTTTAGTTTGTCCTGAAAGGTAAAGCCCTCCTACTGAAAGATGATACCATGGCTGTAATTTACCATCACTGAAATCTCAACAATTTTCAAATTTGATCATTTTTTAAAAGGAGCTAGTTGTCACATAGTTTAACATTTAATGAAAATCTTCTAAAGACAATATTTGAGGTTTATTTTTCATTTTTTAAATATTTTTTGGGAGGTCTTTTCATCAAGCTCACTTTCAAAAAAAATGCATTGCAACTGCTGGCAATGAACCAGATGAATGGAGGCAAAAATATTTTTATGGCCAGCTGGGGATTTATTTAAAACACAAACAATGTTATTCTGCATACGGAAACATGTGTACAAATACTTCAGTACTCACAGTCTCTGTAGGCCAGGGTACAGCTCCATGTCCACATCTTTCAGTGCTTTCAGACCTGTCCAGTTATCAAGGTATCTGCAGGGAAAAACCACAACATTTAACTAAGAGAAAGTAAAAACTTCCTGTCATTCACTTAAAAATCCAGAAATAGAAGAAATTCTAGATTCTGAAAACTAATTCTAGGTATTATTATATAATTATTTTAATAATTATATAATTATAATCATTATTATAATTATATTATTATAATTATTATAATAGTATAACATATTATAATAGTATAATATATTATACTATTAGGATAATAATTATAATAATATAATAATAATTATTAACAAATTATTATTAACAAAGAGAAAATGAGCTCAACAACAAAGATATTTGTTCTTATTGAGTTATTTAGGTTATTTAACCATCATAGTGGTGCATAGTGCTATTATATCTCTTTAAAATGGTGCAGGAACCCCTGATTCATCTTTTTTTTTTTTTTTTACTTTTTTGAAAAAAATAAAACTTCTTCAGAAATGGGGACTGTGGATGCGGAATATCAGTGCTGCTGTTTAGAGTTGAGATGCTATTTTACACTAGAATAGCAGCGCTGATAGGCTAAGTCCTTTTTGATGAACTTAAACACAACAATATAGTTTTTCAGACACTTGTGTGTCAGCTTTAGAGGTATGAATACAAAGGTTATGGCTCAGGATTTTGTATGTAAAAAAAAGTGTTTAATTGTGTTAGGACACATTAAAATCATAATTAAATAATTGCAATGAACAAGTTAAAGTCCAGGCCCTGATACATAAATGAATGCACCATAAATTCATACTACATACAAGATAATATAGACAATTAAAACATTAATAATATTAAAAACTGCTAAAACTGACACTAAGGAGAAGGAGAAACAAATAGGTATTATTCCCAAACATGGTGTGTAACAGATTACAGAATCCTAAGGACTGATGTACTGTAGTTAATAATGCTAATTGTTCATCAATTTTAAAATAAACTTGCTGATAATTGTTAAATGAAATAAGATCATTAAATGCTTCAACACCCAAACCAGAGAAATAATTTTTTGCCCTGATTCAAGTTTGTTCCTGTGATAAAGGAGGTACAACATTAAAAGCTAACAGTGCTGTAGGCCTCAAGCACTGATACATTAAACAGCCCAGATTTATCTGGAATCTATGAGTTCATATATGACTGAAGTTCTCTGACATAATTAATGCATTAAAGACAGGACATATTGATTTTTTTCTTCATTTTTATAATAGATACATTTTAAATTTGACATTAGGAAAGGATTGATCCACATATATTGATTTCTTGTCATAATGTCTTTGGTTGAAAGCTGTTAGAAACGCATTAACAGAAGTTATATTGTAGGTTCACACGCAGACAGACTTGCTTACAAAAAGCATGGCAATAAGGTTAGTCAAACTGGTTCCAAAAATACTATCAAAATAAACATGAAGTAATTAAGTTTTTTTGCAGCAACTAGCAGCACAGCCATGTGAAGGTCAGATGGCAGCATTGACTTTGGGTTGGACTAACCTGTTCAGCAGAATCACATATGACTTTAGACTGGGAGCAAAACCAAAATCACAGCTGAACTACTTCAGTTCCATACAGTTTTCTTAATGCCAAAAATAAAGTATATGTAAAACTTAACTAGGTTTCCTCCGATTATCATTATGGCAATCAGGAATGTAGGATCTGTACATTATGTGTGGAATTAATAATGTGTTTCAGTTACACAGTAAAATCCAGTAAAGTGTCAAATAAACAGTATTGGAGCATGTGGACCCTATAAGGGTTAATTCAACAACACTAAGTAAAATGCCTCCCTATGATGTGCAGTGTTGGTGTAAAAATCAACCTGAGAAACAAAGAAAGAGAGAGAGAGAGGGAGCATGAGAGACAGATACTCAACTCTGCAGGAAACCTGCATTTAATGCTCAATAAATTCATGACTTTAAACAGTCATTAAATTGACCGTACATATAACTGAGCTCTACTGAAACTAATGCTCTTCATGTGAAATGACATAGCAAGACTAATTACTAATAACATTAAATGGTAAATGAAGCTTTGGCCCAAATTCAATCTGGAAGACTCTTTAGCCTCACCTGCCTCATCAATCAGCACCTCTCTCTCATCACCCTGGACCTATCAGCGTTGGATCAATCCACGCCATGGCCAATCATCGATAAAGCTCCAGTTGATAAGGACCTTCATCCATGGCCTCCTCCACTTACCAGCTGCAATCAACCCACCTCCGCCCCATCTCCACCTTCAGCTCCCGGCTCTTCAGCCCACATCCTTCTTCGACCTCCGCCACCAGTATAGGCCCCGGGGGGACTACATTCCTATGCAGCATCAGGAATGTTTATCAAGCTTATTGAAGTTCCAGCTCGACGTCCTTGGCCGGGGCCTAAACGCCAAATGACTTTAATGTTTATCTGTCATTAAACTTTTTTAAATCGCTTTCTTTCTCTGTCTGAGTCTCTCCAGATTGAACTTCATTTATAAGGTGGCAGAAGTAGTCATTATTGGTTATTGGTATTTATTTATTTTTCACATTTGATCAACAATGGTTAAAGCTTTACTTGATAATTATCTTTAGCAGCTAATTTATTAATTAAAAAGATAATTATTTTTCCAAGGAGAGGTTCTGTGAAAATAGAAAAGTGGACTGCTGACCCTACACTAAGATATGTAATCTCTTAAATATGATGTCTTAAATCTGCTGCCAACCTACTGATGTATTAGAGAAATCTATTATACCGACAAATGTTACAGTTCCTACTTAACCTTCAACCAAAAGCAGCTAGTCTGATTATTAATTTATATATGTGTGAACTGGAGAAACATCTTTACCTCTATGACTGCAGGATCATACACATCAGTAATGAATATGATGCCTAAAAGAAAGGCTGTTTATAAGTTATTTGTTCCCCAAATCATGTGACCACGATGAAAACTCTTTCTGATCCGTCCATCCTCTAATATCTTTTTTCCAAATTAACAATAACCTATAAAACACTGAAGTATGCATCCAGTACAGAAGCACCGTTCTCATACTGCAGGTGACAATGGTCCTTTAGCAGTATATGAACAGCAGTGGTGAGCTTGACATGTTTTAATCTATGATGTATTATTTCCGTATTAATTATGTGAGCATTAAAATAACATAACTGTTGGTGTGTGTCCAGCATCGTAATCAGCTCATTATGGGTCACAGCAATGACGGTATGTCGACGTATACAAAACACATTATCTGTGGTAGACCTGGACATTTTACAGGCACCATCCATCCAAAGGTTGTCAGCCCACACACAACCTTTGGCATGAGTTTGTAAGAAAAGTGTAAATCCTATTAATCTGATAAAGGTGTGAGAAGTACTTTTATTTTGAAGGCTACTACTGCTTTCTTGATGTCGTCAGTGGACTTATGTGGCCCAGCAAATGTGCTGAATCGCTTTCAAGAAGTTAACCCTGGGTAATTACATATGTCGGCAAAAAATTTTAGACATGGAATGCAGAGTTTTGTACAGAAGAGGATTTTTAGGTGGACCTGATCCATAGCGAGGCCTAGACCAGGGCTGGTGTCCTGCAACTCTTAGATGTCTCTCTGGTCCAACACACTTGAATCCAACTACTGAATCTCCTCCTAAGTGCAGTCAAGTTCTACAGAGTCCTGCTAACGACCTCATTATTTGACTCAGGTGTGTTGAAGTAGAGACACACCTAAAAGTTGCAGGAGACCGGCCCTTGAGGCCTGGAGTTGCCCACACCTGGCCTAGACTTTAACATAGATCTTTATTTTGCTGAAATCTGTCCTTGAGCTTAGAGGTGTTTCAAGATTACAACTTCATCTACTACCATTATGAAAGTAAACACAGAGAGAAAGAAGTACATGGGTTGAGCAATACAGAGCATACATGAGCATCAGAAGACTGGCTAGCTACTGAGAAAACAATGAAGATGTTTTCATAAAGCTCCAGTCATCCAACATTGCAGCAGCAGGATGTTATATACTTATCTTTGTTTGTTTATTAACAAAACACTTACCAAAGCATCTGACAGCTATGTGGCCAATGAAAGGCACTATAACAGGGAGTGATTTGTTCACAGTGGTTAATGTATCCATGGAGATGTGGGACTAAAATTGGACAAACTGGTAGATGTTACCACTGATGGCTGTCCAGTTTGGACGGGGACAAATTCTGGACTTTAGATCAATGTCAATTAAGTCAATTTAAATGTATCAAGAACATAACCTCTTGCATTGAATCATTCATCAAGAGATGTTGTGCAGGTGAGTCTTTAAATGAACCATGCTGTTGATGCTAACTAAAATATGTCATTTCATCAGGGTAAAAGATCTGAATCGCAGTTTGTTTCACTGTTGGAGGAGACTGATGGAGAACAGAGGCTACCCGAAAATCCAAACCGGCTTATCGGCTCTGCAATTCAGAGACGACTCTGGCTGGACAAGGTTACTAAAACACTTTGGGGCTTGGATGCAGAGACTCAGGAGTTTTGTGAAAAGAAGTGCAACAACGACAACAGATCTGGCCTTTGCTGTCGATGTGATTCATTAATGAATTAATGAAGGAAAGTGGTTCTCAATAAACAAACACACAATCCAGTCATTGCTTTTTTTGCATGTTGCATTTTGAAAACGACTTAATAAGCTTGATTCACTTTATTAATGTCAATAATGTAAATTGAAATGGACATTTTACATTAAATTAATTAAAAAAATAATAATTTCAAAACGCCTTTTGGGACTTTACATTAAGTACTATATACATATAGAAAATAATCTCCTAGAATTTATAGTTGCCTACCCCAGATCTGTTGCAATAGAATAAAATTCTCTACATTTTCAGCTGTCACCACAGTCTGATTCAACACTTCCTCTGTAGCATCCTTTTGGTATGCTTTATTATTGGTAGCATAACCTCTTTGAATTTTTACCGTTTTTAATTAATAAAAAAGTCAAAGTGAGTGTCCAATGCAATAGAAAACAGCAACCCAGAGGTCAGATTCAAGTTAGGTTGAGAGGTTCTATCTGAGCAGAACTCTGCATTGGCCCGATCCGGTTCTATGGTCTGTGGTTCCTGCAAAGCTAGAAAGAACATGCACCGATAGAGAAAACCAAAATATTTTGCCAGTAAAATAATTCCTTCAATTATATTTTTTAAATGTACCTTGTTTCTTTTTATATTACATGAAGGACATTTTGAAAACAAACTTTGAAAGTTTTTAAATATAAAAGCAAAATATTGTTTCCCGTCTAACAATCATTTAGTGATGACTCTTCAACAAAAAGTTCAAAAGTCTGATTGTTTGGTGCTGTATTGGACTAGTATTGGTCTCCTTTGTGAGATTCTTTAATAGCAGCCTTAAGAAATAACAGAATATATATTTCCCAGTGAATAAGATGCAGTTATAGAAAGTAATATTCAGTATTAAAAAGGCCAAAGAAATAAAAGGTAGGCATACCAGTGCAGTCAAACGGAGAGTTTTGTGGAAAACATGGAGGTCAAAACTGGGAAATAATCCTTTGATTATCTTTTAACTGTTGTGATAATAAATTGCAACATAGGAGTAAAAGCTTTACTTTAGTTTCTTTTTATGCTTTTCATGAAAAGAAATATAAGCCTAAAAATGTTTCTCCAAATGAAATGAGAGACTGGCAAACTAGCAGCAGCCATGTTAGGCTAATACTAAGATTCCTTTGAAAAGCAGAGAAGACATTGGATAGCATCCTGGCTTTGGTTTCCTTTAGTTGGTGTTTTTCTCACCATCAGCAGAGTAATTAAAAAATTTAGTGATATTTGAAAATAAAGGATTTCTCAACATTAACTTTTTATTTCACCCTAATGAGATCAAATTGATTAAATGTGAAAACATTTTATGTGATTTAGTAAGAGAAAACTTACTAAATCAAAGTAAGAACTTTTCTTTTTCCTGTTTATGAAGATGTAAATAAACACCGACAGAGTTACGATCTGTTGCTGGTGAATTGGGTCTAAAATAACTCTTACATGCTGGTGATGTTCTGGAAAAGGTCCACGATGCTCTCACTCATATTCTCCGCGCCTGCCATGTGGAAGGACAGCAGCTGAGAAATGCTGCTGTTGTCCGACTTGTTGCAGTAGATCTCGGTGGAAGAGCAGGTGCAGGTAGGCGGGCAGTCCAACAGGGAGCTCAGGCTGCTGTGGAACAAACAGATCAGCAGAAGGAAAACCTTCCAGCAGCTCCAGATCCTCACAGTCTGATCAAAGGAACATGTTCTTCGGACCCCCATGTCGGGATCACTAACATCCTTCATCTTCCTGCACTGCTCCTCTCTGTGGAAACAATAAAAATAACTTTTCCTCAGTATATCTGGTAGAAGCGGTACTTTCCTCTCTCAACACAGTCCAAACGCCAGCAGAGAGAACCTCTCCTGGTCCGTGGGTCCTGTGTAGATCATATCTGTAGGAGCGCAAAGACACTGCAGAAAAACCATGAACAGTCTTCCAGGGATCTAAGGGTTGAGGCCCCATCCCTCTGCTTTTCTCTTCTGTCATTCATCCTGGCATCTCCATTTCTCCCCTCCCTCTCTGCCTCAGCTGATATTCCCACTGTGAGTCCCTGTTGTCACCATATGGTGAACTTTAAGCTCCACCTACACAGGCCCATGGCTTTCCAACCAATGAGGCACAGAGGACAGAAATGAACAGAATTAAAAATAAAAGCAGAACTATATAAATATCCTAATAAATAATTCAATACACTTAAAATACACAAATGAACTTACTTTACCTCATGTTATCATTTAATTGACCCTCATATATATATATATATATATATATATATATATATATATATATATATATATATATATATATATATATATATATATATGTTTGTGTCAGAAGACACAAACACATTTTGTTCTGAAGTTAATTTTTGCTGAGTTAGAATTACTGAAATTATTTCTGCTTACTAAAAGCCAGAAAACTTGGTGAGAAGATTTTTTAGAAATATTTTTGTGCCATTGTATTTGTCATTCTTTCAGAAATAAGTTTCTCTTTTTTTCATTTGTACTTATCCATCGAAGACATTGAATTTAAAAAAATTACATACATTTGATAAGTATCAAAGGTCACGGTCTTTTAAAATGTATGACTTGGATCAAACCTTTTGGGTTTCCATCCACAAGCTTCTCACAGTAGCTTCTTGGAATTCTGGCCCATTCCTCCTGACTGAACTGCTGGAACTATGAGTATATTTTGTAGGCAGGCCTTTTCAGGTCTTCCCAGAAACTCTCCATATGATTGAGATCAGGGCTTTGTGACGGCCTCAGACCACAAAGCTCTAAAAAGGAAGATATTTGTCCTTGTGTGCAATTGCAAACTGCAGTCTGTTGTTTTATGTTTCTTTTGAAGTAAAGGCTTCTTCCTTGCTGAGTGGCCATTTAGCTCATGGTAATTGTCATGTTTCACTCTTTTCCCAGCTTCAGCTTAATCTTGTTGGGATCTGGAGTTTCAGTTTTTTGGGGGGATTTTTGTTATTTTTGCCAGTTTTGGTGTTCCTTCAGTCTCTCTATTTAGTTTACCCTGTTTTCCACTTTTGTTCTTCCTTAGTGATTCTAGTTATGTTTTTCTTGTTTCTAGTTTTCTGTTCTTGTGTATCACTTTTCTTTAGTCTAAGTTAGTGTTTGAATTGTTTCCTGTTCTTCTGTGCCTCCTTCTCTCTCCCTTCTCCCCCTCAGTTAGCGCCTGCTCTCACACCTGTTCTATTAGTAGTCACCAGTTCATTTTGTTACCCAGCCACAGCTCAGGACTCTCCTTGTGTCCTCCTGAAATTCCTTTGTGTCTTCAGTTTTTGTATTTGCTTGGATTTTTTTCTTCCACTGGATGTCCCATTTTGTAAATTGGTTTCGTCTTTGTTACATTAAATTCTCATGTTTTTTGCCTGCAGTTCTTTGATCCTCTTCAACCACTACCATGGCAAATTAATTTTATATTTTGTATATGATTTCATTGTATTACTGTGAAGCTCTTTCTTGAATGACCTTGTTTCTGAGTGTTACTATACAAATAAAGTTGACTCATCTTTAGTAAAAACAAAGATCCTACAAAAAAGAAATGGTGGAACATCTGAGTTTCGGCGCAAGTTCTCTTTAATGCATTACAATAAAAATAACAAAAGACAACAAAATCCTATTACATGACAGTGGGCATATTTTTCTCTTGTAGTAAATTATTGGAAATAACTACAGTGCTGGGGCCAGAGAGCTTATCATGCTTTTCGATAAACAAAGGGGTTTGGCCCTCTGTCATTCAGAGGATATTAATCAGATGGCATGACTTCATAATGTACCCATGACAGTAATGCATTATGGGAGAATTATTGATTCATAGTGAACAGTTAATGCACTGTTTGTAGACTAGGCTATGTTTTTGAGACATAGATAAAAGTAATCTATTTCTATCCCTACACACACATGCACACGCACAGAAATGTGTGTGTGCGTCTCCCTTTGTATTTAATCACTAATCAATAATTGTGACCAATTAACTTGCTTAGGTATTCCTTGATGATTTTATAAGCCTAGTTTTCTGTTATTTTGTATGCAGAGTATTATTGAAAATGTTCTATATGAATGCTGAGATGAATGATTATTTTTGGGGGGGATTGTATGAAATTCTGTAAGTCTGACCAGATCACAGGTCTGTTTCTGTCTTTAGGACTTGTATGTTCTCAATCAACTCCTAGTACAGTCTAGAGCCAGAATCTCCCTTTGTTTTTCTCAGACGTTGTGAATCAAAAGAAATATTAATCATTTCTGATCCATCTTTTTCATGTTTGGTTCTTATCTTTGTTTAGAGGTTTGACCTGAAACCAAAAATAAGATCAAGGTTTTAAGATCCTAAAGTTTGATATTCTAACAGAGATTTAGCTCTAACACAGTGTAATTTTCACATCACTGTATTTTGGTCATTTTTATTCAGTGAATGTCTACACTAAAATAAAAAGACTTACTTCTTTTTTTCAGAATACAAGCCCATGGCTTATTACATCTAGTGCTGCAAAACTAACACAGAGGCACAAAAACCACAGTTACACACCCTAATGGAGCCTTATTTCCTATTAAAGGTGGAGAAAGAGGTTTTCCTGCCTGTCTGGGGCCTTTCATTTGTCCTCAGGGCCTTCTGTGGGTCTGTGTAGATGAGTTGTGGCCTGCTAAACAGCTAAGCACATCAGGACACAGCCTGAAACCACATGCATCTAAAACCACCAAGAGCAACTCAGGAACATTACTGGATTTAATGTATGACTGGTTTAATATGCAGTACATCATCATGTAAGACACATAAGCACTCTGCTGGTTTGTTGTTTTATAACCAGCAAAACAAAAGCATGGAAATGGTAGCTAAAAGAAAAACAGAGACTTTCTATTGTCATTGTAGTTCTTAAATAATTTATAAAAAATTGCCAGAGAATCCATCCATCCATCCATCCATCCATCCATCCATCCATCCATCCATCCATCCATCCATCCATCCATCCATCCATCCATCCATCCATCCATCCATCCATCCATCCATCCATCCATCCATCCATCCATCCATCCATCCATCCATCCATCCATCCATCCATCCATCCATCCATCGTCTATATCTGCTCATCCACAAGGTTGAAGAGTGTCTGGTGCCTTTCTCCAGTGGTCATTGGGTAAGAGGTAGTGTACTGGACAGGTTACAAGTCCATCTCAGAAGAAAAATCAGTGAAACATTTTATTTTCTAACGGACGCATTTTACTATCTGCCTAATTGATACTAAAATCAATTAGACAGCACCAGCAAGTCATTACTGGTGCAAAGTAATGATTGTAAAATGATTGTATACCACTAAGGTCAGAGGTATACATCAGTCTGTAGAAATGTTTTTGCATCTGTCAATAAAATGGAAGGGCAACCCAATGTGCATGCGCTACTGTCTGTTGTATTTGAGATGTGTCTCACCCAATGTAAGCCAATCAGTTGAGGCATGCGCACTGCTGTCCAGAAATCAGAACACGAGCCACACAGTGGTCCATTGTACATTTGTGTATGTTGTATGAAAATGAATTTAGAGAACTGGGCATGTGTAAGAAATCTTTCAATTTTTTGGTTGTGGATATTTAAAGGTAAACCTTCAGAATTAGAGCAGACTGTAAACAAAGTTTTCTGGTCCAGCAGAGTCTGACCTCACAACGGTGTTTCTAAAACAATGACTTAAAATATCCATAAACATACTCCTAAATCTTGTGGAAAAGTCTTTCTAGGAGAACTGAAACTTGTATAGCTGTCATACTAAACACTAAGAATGAAGTGTCACTCATACGTTTGTGAAGACATAAACAAGTAGAATAGAACCGAAACAGCCTTCATCGTTCCTCAAAGGGAAAAGTCATAGTTTTGACATGATAGCATATCAGTCTCACTGCTTTATTGAAGCTTTGCACATTTATTTTTAGAACATGTGCAAACAAATTCAGAAAGCAGAAATGTGTGCTGGTGTCTTGTGTAACCCTGTGATGATTGGTCTTTGGCATTTCCATGTCAACAATAAGGATGCATGGTGGAACTTGTCTTTTAGTCAAACTCACCTACAATCACTAACCATACAAAAATATATTCAGAGTGCAGTCTGTAAAGATCTTCTCTCCAGTCATATTCTAAAGGCAAGATTGGAGTTAGGCAAAGCATAGAATTTTCTCTGCTATCTGCTAATCTTTCTTCATACTTTTAGCTCAAACAAACTTATTTATATGTCAGTGATTGGATTAGCTCACTTACTATCTGATGCCCCTGGGAGCTGGAAAGACAGATGAGTGCATTTAGGACATAATGTTTAAATGCTTATATAAAAAGAAAACACAACCATGTAGAACAATACACTTTCCCACATACACACATTTAACAGCATTACTGACTGCGTTATGCCTCTGGCGGTAAAAGCCATCAACTTGTAGCCATTAAAAAGGTTTTAATGGACCAGACCAACAATCAACCATTTCTGAAAATCAAAACATACCCATGTTTCTGTTATCACTGATATAACATCTCCTCATGTGCAATGCATAGATTGGCTCATTGACCATCAATGGTTCCTTGTTCAGCTGAAATCCAAAGGTGATGTTCTATTCTCATTTCATTTAGTTACTTCACATTGGCTAGAAAATAGTCTTGAATGTTTTCTGCTTTTGTAGTTACTGTAATCATGATCTGATTCTAAGCAAACAAAAAGGAAATTATCCCCCGATTTCACATTACTTACTCAGCCACATCCTCTCCCAGCCTTTCCTCTTCCTTCTAAGAACTTGGTTATCATGACTTTTACTATTGAAATCTCTTAGTGTGTTTCCTCTTCTCCTTTGGACCCATGTCTGTTTTTTATCCTTTCATGTACTTTATCTGCTGATGCTTAGCTTGATCAATTTATCTCCCTCTTTACTCTTTCCTGTTCCTTGTTTTGCACTTCTGCTTCAGGCTTTCTCAAGCCTTACCACCAAAAAATTACATTCACACAATTACCTGACAGAGCACACACTACACTACACAAACAAAATGTATACACAAAATATGCATATTTTGTGTATATATATTGTATATTGTTGTGCAAACTGGCATATTTAGATCTTTCCAGTTTCATGTAGATTTTGCATAAGTGAGAGTTGGTATTTGATAATTGAAATACATTTATACATTTAGAAATCACATCCTAATCAACTCCCTATTCCTAACCACTGTCACTATTACTTTGGGAGACTTTAGGAAGCAGTTCACTCATATACCAGATGATAGGCAGATCCTGGCAACAGGTGACCTTGCAGTCCTTGGCAGGCATGTGCAGAGGGACGGGGCTGGGGGTGCTTGAGCACCTGCCATTTTTGCTTCTTGCCCCCAAGTGCCCTTTTGGTCAATTTTTTTTTTTTTTTTTTGTATTATTTCCTAAGCCCTATTCTGACACATAGTAACATGTACTAAAATTATTTGTAATTATTTGGTTTTTTTTGTTGGGGTCTTTTGTACAACATAAGAAGCCCTCCGGTCACCTTGTTACCTTTGACCTTTTGCCCGTGACGCATGACGCAGTTGTCTCTCGCGCAGTGAGATAAGGCGGCTAACTGGAGCTCAACGTAGCGAACGTTCCAGATTACAGATCAGTTTTTGAATAAAAAAAAAACGTCTTTGGTGAATAAAGTGGAGTAGACTTGCTTCTTGTCAGATGACGGAAAACGTTGAAGTATCGTTTCTGCTTCAGCACGGAGTAGCGGTTTAAACAGAGAGGTAATGAAATACAACAGACACTGACAGGCCTCTGCGTCTGCCTTTCTCTGAAGAACTACTGAGGGGAGGAGACAGCCAAGTGATGAAAAACTGTTCTTATCTATCGATTCAGTATTTTTATCATACAGAGGTTAGGCTGTTGTTGTTGTTGTTGTGCTATTAGCTAGCTGCTAGCTGACGACTTTGCTAGCAAAGCTAGATAACTAAAAAGCTTCTTCCCCGTATCGTTAATGATATCAGTCATTCTTCAGTGTCGCTTATGCAATAGGGGCACATCGCCCATCCAAAACTGATCATCTCCATAATGGATAAATGTCAGATCTTCTAATTTCCTTTGCTGCATAATGTACATTGCATTTATTCTGGCGTTAGGTAAATGTATCTTGAAGGAGAATAGCACTTAAATAAAAGTCCAACAATGATATTCATTTAGAATTAAAAATAACTCACCCTGAATTACCATGATAGAGATAATGTATATAAAAGTGTGTCATTAATGAAGGGGAAAAAACTCAATCCAGACTTTAAGTACATTTAGGGTCTGATTCACAGAGTATTAGGCTAAATCTTTCCCCAATTATTCAATGAAAAAAAAAGTGACCTCAGTTAAGTAAAATAAAATTGTTAATAAAACCTTTGGAATTGTAATGATTTATTTTTTAAAAAACAAAACGTCTTGTTTAAAAAACTTATTTTTATTATTGAATAACTCATTTTTGTCTCGTGAACTTAAAAAGTTATTTGCCAAACATAAACTTTTATTTGCACACATCAGAAATCTTGTGTTGTAATTTTGGACCCTGCCCACGACGTCATGTGAGAATCACAAGCAAAACTTTGAGTCACAAACCAAAACTTGGAATAGCAAGAAAATATTTATGACATGTGCAAATAAGTTTGTTTTGCAAATAATTTTTTCACTTCATGAGACAAAAATGTGTGATTTTAATAAAAAAAGTTTTTTTAAGCAAAACTCAGTAGGCTTTTCTCATGGTGACATGCATTAACAATTCACATTTTGCTTTTTTTTTCTTCTTTCTGCAGTTCCACATTAAAGTTTGATGCAGCTCTGCTTTCCTGAATGGACCATCTTCATCTCCACTGCAGTAGGAAACAGGCAGCTCTTTTTTATAGATTACAGTACACTAAAAGGTTGCATTGTGCCCTTGTTTATATTTTTAATAGTGTAATTCTGAATTCTGTAAAGACAATATGTCTGGTGGTCTAGCTCTGATTTACATATCTTGCTAAACTGCGGGTTTGAATATTGCAATACTTTCCTATAACAAAATAGACCTGCAGAAAGAAATTACTAATAAAATATCTTCCATATGCATAGTTATATGTTCTTTATAGAGATTTTTCTTAGCTTTGATTGCAAAATGACAACATTTTGTAATTTATCATTGTTTTATTAAACTCTGAAAACTGTGTGGCTTTAATACTTTGTCCTAAAATGCGGTCAGATGTGCCCTTTCTTTTTGAGCACCTGCCCCTTTAGTGGTCTCTGCACGGCCCTGGTCCTTGGTGGAAGGTTTGCTTCGTCGTTGTCTGAATAAGCCCCTTTTTCCTGTTTCCAAGGGTCTTTATACTCTCTCATCCCATGGTTGTGTACTGCAGATACTGCGCAACTCCTTACTCGTGTGGCCACATGCTAAGTGACCTTTCGTACTGCTCACCGTCCCTTATTGACTCACTTTTTCTTTTCAACAGCTATCTGAAGCAATTCCCTCAGATTTGCTCTTTCTCAAGTTTTCAGTTCTTTTGTTTACTGCTGGGATTATAATATAAAAGTTACAGGGCCTCCCAGTACATCTTATAATCACATCTAATACATTTACAATCACTTTTCATTGTATTACAACCAAAGCAATCAACATTCAATCATTATTTAATCGATACATTAATCAGTACACTAATCATAACATTGGCTATCTATCAATTTTGAGTTCTTTTAGTGATTTGTAAAATATGTAATACCACATGATTCTAGAGATTTGAAGGTATTTTCACCGTTACCTTATAGATGATTAAAAATAACACCCTTGGAGCTTATGTCTAGCAGCTAAAGTTAATCTAGCTCAATAACAAGTGCTCGTTGTCAAATAGAGAAAGAGTGTCCGTTAACAGGTGTGGTTTTTGGAGTTATGCAGCTGCAAGGCTACTCAGCTGATTGCTCCACTAACTGAAAAAGGTTGTAACATCTGGATTGTAGGTAGTGAACTGGCTAGATGAGTCTCTCTCGACACCTTTTTAAATAGATTGTTCTAGTAATTCAAGTTAGAGTAAGACTTGATAGGTTTAGGAACTTTCCGGACCTGTTAGATGGAGGCCATGCAGTAGTCAGTTCTGACTTGTAAGGGAAAAGGGCAAGTCTGGCTATTGCACAACAACAATATACATTTTCACCTGCTACAGAGCACAACAGCATTCATTTTTCCTCTGATGATGGCTCAGTTCTTCTCTGTGGACCCAGGTGAAAAAAAAGTATACTTTAGTATATTTCAAACATACTTACATTTGTGAAAGTACATTTTAAGTATACTAAGTTTAAATGTAGTACCTATATATGAAGTATGCTAAAAGTATGCTTGTACCAATTTCTAAATTAGAACTTTAAACATACTTAAATAAAATTGTACCAAATTACACTTTTAAGAAGTATATTCAATAAAAGTATACTTCAATTGAACAAAATGTGTATTTGCCCAAGTGTAGATGTAGGACAGTGCTTTAAATATGTCAGCGCATGTCACCAAAATGTTAGATTTGTTCTTTGGGTTGTGGAAGTTGGTAAAGTGCGTCCGTTGAAGAATGCCGTACTTGGGGTCTGTTACTGTGCGCTGGCAGTACAAAGATCAGTATTTGCTGTGAATTCTGAAGGTAAGCAATACTGACCGCCAGCTCCTCACTGTAGCCAAATGTTACTTTTAATGTCCAAGTAGTTAGTTTTGTATAATTTTGTCTTTTTCTTTTTTAATATATGCTGTATCTGTAAACAAAAAAAAAACTGCTTTAATGAGACTTATGTTGACACACAGTATTTGCTGTGAATTCTGAAGTATTTGTTGTGAATTCTGAAGGCGAAGCCGCTGTGCTGTCGAGTGGTGCGAATAAACGGTCTGAACCACGATCTAACCGTCATGTGTGTCCGATTCCTGCCTCAAGTTTCCTTCCAACAACAACCCATTAAAGTAAACACAACGCAGAGTCTAACGAACAGCGAGGTGTCATCTCACACGGACAGGGTTACATAAATATACACTTGCTCAAGTGTATATTTAAAATATATTTAATATATCTCCCCAGTAAAAAAAAAAAGTATACTTTATACTAAATTTTTAACATACTTTGATTGATGTACTTAAACTGTACTAATTTGGAACAACTTTTTTGTGCTTAGTATATTTTAATTGTATTTAAATAGTATTAAATTACAATTTTTAGTATACTTAGTATACTTTAACATACTTTTTTGCAACAACTTCAAGTTGTACTTAATATACTTTAAGTATACTTTTTATGTACTATTTATATATTTTGAGTGTACTAATTCTGTCATAGAATTATATTAAAAATATACTTTTAATATACTTTAAACATACTGCTAATATATTAGTAATGTATTTAAATTACACTTTTTATTTTTGATTTACTGCTATTGCTAATACAGTACAATTTTAATTACTCAAAAAAGTCTTCTTTATTCCTACTTTACTATTTTGTACATTACATGCATAACTACACTACAGTACTTACATTGTTTTAGGCTACAATTACATGGAAAGATTAATTACACAAAATGTTCCAGGTAATATTTTCTTTTATTACCAACATTTTAAAATTGTCCAATTTTACTCACAACTTTATGAACTTTACATAAATTATCAGTTTACACGTCAAAAGTGAACACAATGAACATGAAAATTTAAGTGTGACAAAAAAACATGAAAGTTATTACTTTAAAGAACAAAAATTATAATTACATTGTGCTTTCAATATATTACAATTTTAGTAACACTATTTGATGGGGTGTGCATAAGACTGACATGACACTGTCATAAACATAACATAAAACCTTTCATCCTACTTTTAAAGCAAATTCTCATTAAAATTGTCATTATTTACTGAATGACACTTCATGACACTGTTGGTATGTTCCTAACATGAGTTAGACAACAACACAACTGGACAACAACCAGTGGAAATAAAATGTGTGTCACAAAAGGAGCCCCGAGGGACGAAGGCTGCTAAACGTGTTGCTAGCTAGTGGTAAGTTTGCTTATTAATTATCTTTGTTTAATTATAAACAGTGCAGTAAAGATATATAACTTATGTTGGTTTCATAAATAATTATTTTATCAATTTTATTGTGACTTGTATGATTATTACTATAATAATCATTCAGCTTCATGTTATAAATGCATGGAGGTTCTGTTTGTTGGGACTTATACATTTATTCATAAACTTAACCTGGTTTTAATTAAGCTCCGTATGACAGAGAGACTTTGATATTGTGAGGTTGTTGTTATAACTTATTCATCAATGTTTTTATCTTCAACATATGTTTACGGGCTAAGCAAATGAAGATGAAAGAGGAAGCCAGAGAGATCAGGTTTTAGGAAACCTAAAGACTTTCCTGTCTCAGATGAAGCTCTGGCTCCACCAGATCAACAACCAGCTCTGAGGATGAACCTACACATCGTCTTAATAATGTAAGTTTGGGGGGGGGAGTTTAAATGAGGAGCTAGGTACATTTTTAATAACAAAAACTGGTGTATTACCAACACTAAGTGCTTAATAAACATGATTTGATTTAAAGATAACTGGACAAAATTTGTTCTCCTTGTTAATCTAACATTTCTCTTTCATACATTTTATTCATTGTTGGCTTTCAGGGCTCTGTGATGGACTGGTGACCTGTCCATGGTGAACCCTGCCTCTCATCTGATGGCTGCTGGAGATGGGCACCACCAGCCCCCCTCACCACCCTGCAAGGATCAGCGTGTTCAGATCATGGATGGAAAGATGTTAAGGTAGTTTGTCTCCTTTAAGTCCACACTTAAAACAGCTTCATAGTTAATACCAACATCAACTGATTCTATGACATTGCTGACTATTTTTTTCTACTTTTAACATAAACAGGCAAAGAAGACACCCAGAAATGCTTTTACCCCCCAGGTATCGGGTCCCAATCATTATCAGTTCTGATGGTGTCACATACATGGCGAGTCCACAACGTCTTGAAATTGTATTATTTTTTTATTTGCATTTTTTTCTGTTCTCTTTAAAAAACAAATGCTTTCTCTGTTTAATTGCTCTATTGTTCTTTTTTGTACGTTTCTGTAAGGTGCAGTGGTCCAGTGAATGGAAATGTTCTGTCGTTGATCCTCACTCATGTTAAGAACATACCAACAGTGTCATGAAGTGTCATTCAGTAAATAAGGACAATTTTAATGAGAAGTTTCTTTAGAAGTTGGATGAAAGGTTTTATGTTATATTTATGACAGTGTCGTGTAGTGATGGGCAAGTGAAACCTCATGAAGCAATGAAGCTTTCCATCCCTTTGTAACGAACCAAAAAGGTTCATTACTCGATGCTTCATTCATCACTCACTAGTGACATCTGCTGGTGAAACTGTAAGCCTTGTCACCCAGGTGTCATGAAGCGGTGTGGTGACGGTGAAGATGAACGCTGAGACCCAGGTAAAGTGATGATGATGAAGATTTTAATAATAAAGCTCACAGTCCAAAAACAGGCAGCACGGCAGAGAGACAGGCACACAGCCAAATACCGGTAGCAACTGAATAAACCGGACTTCGTGCGAGCGAACACAACCCAGGACTTAGCAGTACGACTGGAGAGTGTAGACGGCAAACACTAGACAGACATAGATACTGACTACGACAAACGACAAGGACCCGACGAGGAACACAGACAACAGGAGGGTTTAAATACACACGGGGTAGTCAAGGGAATGAGACACACCTGGGGAGCAATCAACGGGGAGGACAGGACAGAGACTCACAGGGAAACAGGACTGAACACAGAAAACTCAAATATAAACACACAAAAATACGGATCTTGACAGTACCCCCCCCTCAAGGGCGGATACCAGACGCCCACAAAAACAGAAAAGTCCAAAAACACAAAACAACCCAACAGGGTGGGCGGAGGGGCGACGGAAGGAGGGCAAGAGTCCATAGAAAAACAGTCCAACAAAAAACAACCCAACGGGGTGGGCGGAGGGGCGACGGAAGGGGCCAGAGTCCAGAAACAGTCCAAAACCAAAACAGGAAACTAAAACACGGAAAAACAGTCCGGGGGCCGACCACGGCACAGGAGGCGGTGCTCCCGCGGGAGATCCGGAGGGCGGCGACGTCGGAGGCAGAGACGTGGAGGCGGGTCCGACGGGCGGCGTCTCCGGCGCAGAAAGCCGAGACGTGGAGGCGGATCCGGCGGGCGGCGTCTCCGGCGCAGAAAGCCGAGACGTGGAGGCGGATCCGGCGGGCGGCGTCTCCGGCGCAGAAAGCCGAGACGTGGAGGCGGATCCGGCGGGCGGCGTCTCCGGCGCAGAAAGCCGAGACGTGGAGGCGGATCCGGCGGGCGGCGTCTCCGGCGCAGAAAGCCGAGACGTGGAGGCGGATCCGCCGGGCCGGCAGGAAGGCCGGCTGGGGTCTCGGGCGGAGCAGACTCAGGAAACTCGGGCGGAGCAGACTCAGGAAACTCGGGCGGAGCAGACTCAGGAAACTCGGGCGGAGCAGACTCAGGAAACTCGGGCGGAGCAGACTCAGGAAACTCGGGCGGAGCAGACTCAGGAAACTCGGGCGGAGCAGACTCAGGAAACTCGGGCGGAGCAGACTCAGGAAACTCGGGCGGAGCAGACTCAGGAAACTCGGGCGGAGCAGACTCAGGAAACTCGGGCGGAGCAGACTCAGGAAACTCGGGCGGAGCAGACTCAGGAAACTCGGGCGGAGCAGACTCAGGAAACTCGGGCGGAGCAGACTCGGGGAGCTCGGGCGGCTGCGCTCCAGCAGCAGACTCGGGGAGCTCGGGCGGCTGCGCTCCAGCAGCAGACTCGGGGAGCTCGGGCGGCTGCGCTCCAGCAGCAGACTCGGGGAGCTCGGGCGGCTGCGCTCCAGCAGCAGACTCGGGGAGCTCGGGCGGCTGCGCTCCAGCAGCAGACTCGGGGAGCTCGGGCGGCTGCGCTCCAGCAGCAGACTCGGGGAGCTCGGGCGGCTGCGCTCCAGCAGCAGACTCGGGGAGCTCGGGCGGCTGCGCTCCAGCAGCAGACTCTGGGAGCTCGGGCGGCTGCGCTCCGGCAGCAGACTCTGGGAGCTCGGGCGGCTGCGCTCCGGCAGCAGACTCTGGGAGCTCGGGGGCTGGAGCTGGTGGAGAAGAGGCAGACACTGTAGCTGGCGGGGCTGGTCTGGATCGTGCCGCCAACTCCGCCTTCACTGTCTGCAACTCCCGCTCAACCTCTTTGAAAAAGTCCACCAAACCCAGCTGCGGAAGAAGCGGGATCCACCTGTCCAGCTGGATCGCCATACGTGTGGCTGCATTGAGCCGGCTGAACGGCGAGTATGGTTTGGCCATTTCAACGTCGTATTTTCTGATTTCCCTCAATAAGTCACGTCGGTCTGCTGGGTCCATGATGTTGATAGCGTTTCTCACCGTTTAGTGGTCGGGTCCTTCTGTCATGAAGCGGTGTGGTGACGGTGAAGATGAACGCTGAGACCCAGGTAAAGTGATGATGATGAAGATTTTAATAATAAAGCTCACAGTCCAAAAACAGGCAGCACGGCAGAGAGACAGGCACACAGCCAAATACCGGTAGCAACTGAATAAACCGGACTTCGTGCGAGCGAACACAACCCAGGACTTAGCAGTACGACTGGAGAGTGTAGACGGCAAACACTAGACAGACATAGATACTGACTACGACAAACGACAAGGACCCGACGAGGAACACAGACAACAGGAGGGTTTAAATACACACGGGGTAGTCAAGGGAATGAGACACACCTGGGGAGCAATCAACGGGGAGGACAGGACAGAGACTCACAGGGAAACAGGACTGAACACAGAAAACTCAAATATAAACACACAAAAATACGGATCTTGACACCAGGTGGATCATACTTCCAAAAATTACGAAATGCAATATTGTCACAAAGTTTTCATCAAACTCATGTTTAGTAACAGGAGAATCATTGAAACCATATTTAATTGTCATATGTTTTAATTATTAAAATTATTTGTAGCCAATCTAATCCTGGTTTATGTTGAAGGTCAGTGGTTATGTTGGGTTTTCTTTTATATCATAGACGGATTTGAGAATAAAGACATTTGATGTTTTAATGTCTTGGGAGTGCAGTGCCTGTTGGAGCATTCACTTTTTCTTGGATTTCTAATTGGCTCTGATCCCTTATATTTGGCGACATGTTGAATTTTAGTTCTGCAACAGGATTAAATCTGTTTCTGCTGTGCAAGACTGATATATCTTTGCTAATCGGACTACAAATAATAGTGGAAATTTGCAGAAGGTGAGAAATTGGGAGTTGGAGGGGTTGATTATTGTTATCTAAGAAGAATTTTATTGTGAGGATAATCTCAAAGAATTCCCAGATGTCAGAGATTTTCCTCTTGCTGGCTCCATTTCAGACAATCAGTCAATTTTATTTGCGTAGCACATTTCAGCAACAATGCAGTTCAAAGAGACAAACATTACATTTTGATGAGTGCCATCATCAATACACATCAAATATGTTGGTCAGTGTTCATTTTATTTGGCCACTGAAGACAAATATCCTCCTCTGATGCGCGACCAAATGGACAACAATCCATGAAGCAGCATGACTCATCGTGCTTTTATTTTGAAAACTGACACGCAAAATGAAGCAGTCACGTGATCCATGCAATGCGAGGCCTCATTTGTTGCCAGTCACGTGGTTTTCAGCAAGACGACACAAGCCTCGAAGCGGGGCTTCATCGGACACGCCCCCTTTTTACTCGGTACAAGCCTCGAAGCCTGGATTCAGATAGCTCATCACTAATGTCATGTCAGTCTTATTATGCACACCCTATCAAATAAAGTGTTACCAAAATGGTAATATATTGAAAGCACAATGTAATTAGTTTCACCTGTAAAGTGTGTTGTAATGGATCCTTCTGTGTTCTGGTAACCTGATGTGTGTATGAAGCATGGAATGTACAAAGTGGCAAAGAATAATAAAAGACATTAAGTAACAAAAAAAGTGTATTTCATTAGCAATTATAATAAACCAAAAGTGTATTTGTAGCATACTGTAATCTCACTACTGATATATTAAATATGTATTTACAATATACTTATACTTTTCTGCTGTCTTTCGGAGGAGGAGGACGCACTTTCTCCGTCTCCCTGCCCTCCCTATCTTCCCTGCTCAGCGTCTGTGTCCTGTGTTTTTAGTCTTCTTTGAATAGACCCTTTTCACATGACGTCACACAACTTCCGTTTTGGCTCGAAGCTGTGTATCCTTAGTTCCGGTGTACATAGTAAGTAATGATAAAGTTGTCTATTTCATATATATATATATATATATATATATATATATATATATATATATATATATATATATATATATCTGGCAGCATATGTTGATCAGACAGAACACCGGAGCATGGAGTTTACACAGTCTCTAAAACATTTGCCTAAAATAAGATTTGAAGTTATATCACAATTTGCAAACCAATTTTCTCTGATAACAAAATCTAAATTAGACAAAGGCTACAAATTCTTCACCGAACAATACCTATTTTACTATGAAGGTAGGTATTTTTGTTTTGCATAACCGTTAGCTTAGCATTAGTGAATTTTATTAGCTAGCTAACTACGTGACATAACTGTTCCTTAACCAGAACTTTTTACTGTTTTTGAACTATAACGTTTTAGGCTCTAATCTTGAACAGATTATTAAATTATAGACTGGAGTTGCCACTCATCCCACAAAAATAGGGGTTTGTTTGTTATAAGCAGAGATGTCCGGTGCCGCCGCTGCTTTGTAATGCCTTCCTCTAATCGGACCACTTTTTCGGTAACGAATAATCTAACGAGTTCGTATTTCAAATCCAGTAATCAGATTGAAGTTATTTATCCAAATCACTGCACATTAATATTTTCTTTTGTATTTATTTTTATTCCTTCTGTGCGTCTTTGGGAGAGACTCTGTGACAGCAGCGACAGAAACATGAACAGTGCATGGAGATGCGCATTTTGTTGCTGGAAAAACAGAAATGTCGTCAAGCCCAACTGTTATTTGTGGTTTTTGTCTTGTTTTTTCTAAACTCATAAAAAATAATGATTCACCGGTCGCGTTTTTTGGGGGACTTGTGTTTGAACGTGAAGTTGCTCATTTGAGCTTGGAAATGAGCAGAGATACATAATCAGCCCCAGAATATTTAAAATACTATTCTAAACAACGTTGTTGGAATCTGTCCTTTATTTTCCATTAATACAGAAAATAAACCTCTAAACGTTACATCACTGACAGGCGGCGGTGTATATGTTTCCTAACTGTGGCTAAAGCTGCTGCTAGCTGGTTTACTCATGATCGGAGGCTGGTTCCTTTGAATACAGTTGGAGAATGGTAAATTGACAATGACTAATAACGGTTATCTAACACGTAAACACTGTTTTATAAAACACAGAAAGTGAACCTCTAAACGTTACAGCACTGACAGAGAGTATATTTTTTCCTAAATGTGGCTAAAGCTGCTGCTAGGTGGTTAACTCTCTGATCGGAGGCTGTTTATTTTATACACAGTTAGAGAATGGTGAATTTACAATGATTAATAACAGCTATCTAACACTTAAATGCTGTTATTATTAAACTTACCTTTTATTATATCCTTAAGATTATGAGAATGCGGGAATTTTTCAGCTTGGTTCCCAAGGCAAAATCACACTGGAAGTAAAGATACCCAGTTTTGAGTTATGGCGGCCACTGTCTGACGTCACTGTGAAAAGGGTCTATAGCTTCCAAAGTTGCCAGTTATGGATCTGGTCAGCTGGTCTCTCAATGCAATTGATAATTTTTTTTCCACTGGGATACCGGGTAAAGGGGAACCCTCGTGTCCCGACGGGACATTCTTCGCTGAATACACGATGGATTCCGGATGGAAGTGGAAGACCGTGTGTCTGACGATGCTGTCAGTCGAGGATATTGAAGATGTGTACATGATTGGATTTATAATAGGTTTTCTGCTTTCTGGTTGGTGGCTACCTGGCTAATCGGAAAGAGAGAGGGAGAGAGAGAAAAAAAAGGCAAGAGTGTTAATTTATAACCCAGTTTTTCTCCAAGAGAGGTGGGTAGACTGTGTGAGATTATCAACCATTTAGCATAATTAGCTTAGCTACAGACTACTGTTTGCCTCAATTTCACTAGCATTTAATGAATTAAGGAAAAAAATGACCAACATATTCATATATTTAACTTGTTCCCTGTACCTTTTACCACTTACCAGAGGAGTCAGTCAGCAGTAGCTCTAACCACCGTCCCTCCTGATCCGTCCTCTCCTGAGTGAAATTAAAGCTGCAGTATGTAACTTTTATATAAATATTTTTTTTCACATATTTTTTAAAACTGTCATTATGTTGTGACAGTATGGTATGAGAGGTAATCTATGAAAAATCTATTTCCTCTACTTTCTCACCGGGTTCTCTATAAACAACCAGTCAGCAGGAGAGTTTCAGTGCTGTCAATCACAATCTCATGTGGTGCTGCTCATCATTCCTCCTCCTCGATTTGTGCCGTGCTGCAGCTAGCATAGCACAGAGCTGTGCAGATTCAAACTGTGAATTCTCAGTTTAGTTAGCATAGCTACCAATGACGGCAGATAAACGGTTTCTTGTAATGATAAGTTGTTTCTCCCCCATTAGCACATTTAGCAGTGAGGAAATGAGGCTAATTGACAGCACTAAGAGCGTCCTACTAGTTCTGATTGGTTGTTTTGGTCAGAACGGTGCATTACTTTAACCAGTAATAGTAATTCAGGGAGGAGATGGAGGAGATTGATTGTTTTCACAGATTATCTGTCTCATAACAATCGGCTACGACATCGTGACAGCTCTAACAAATATGGAGAAAACATATTTTTTATTAAAATTATGTACTGCAGCTTGAATAAAATGCAGCTGCATAGCATTTTTGAGAAGTCTGGATTGCTTTATGTGTGGTTGCACATTGCTTTTGACTGTTGCTCATGGGAAGAGACATTTCACTAATCTAAAACTAATAGAAAAAATTTAAGCAAACCTACTTACATACTGGATGTGGACTGTTGGATGTTAAATTCATTAGCAGTAAATACTGTGCTAATTATTAGTATTGAACCAAAGAAAGCAAGACAGATGCAAGACTTTAAAATATGATACTTTTTATGGGTCAAATAGACTCAAAAAATTGTAACAGCAGCTGCACGGGGGTATCCTCCCCAGCTATCCTCCCCTGGTTGCTATGTCTAAAGAAGGCTCTGTTCTGCTGTCCCCCTGCCCCACCGCTCCCTGAGAACTGTGGGCTCTGAACTGATAAGCTGGTGATGAACTCCGACATCATACTCACAGACAATCACAGACAATTGCGTGCTTCAGTTAGGGTTCATGGTCTGACACACACATAACTCACATGAGACCCATATGCACATCGAACCTCCTCTTCGTGCCCGGCTTGTTTTGTCTCTACAGGTGCTGGTCATAAAATTAGAATATTGTGATAAAGTTCATTATTTTCCATAATGTCATGATAAAAATTAAATTGTTATATATTTTAGATTCATTGCACACCAACTGAAATATTTCAGGTCTTTTATTGTTTTAATTTTGATGATTTTGGCAAACAGCTCATGAAAACCCAAAATCCCTGTCTCAAAAAATTAGAATATTATGAAAAGGTTCTCTGAACGAGCAATAAAAATAATCATCTGAATCAACAAAGTAACTCTAAACACCTGAAAAAGATTCCTGAGGCCTTTAAAAACTCCCAGCCTGGTTCATTACTCAAAACCACAATCATGGGTCAGATTGCTGACCTGACTGCTGTCCAGAAGGCCATCACTGACATCCTCAAGCAAGAGGGTGAGAAACAGAAAGACATTTCTGAACGAATCAGCTGTTTGCAGAGTGTTATATCAAGGCACCTCAGTGGGAAGTCAGTAGGAAGGAAAAAGTGTGGCAGAAAACGCTGCACAACGAGAAGAGGTGACCGGACCCTGAGGAAGATTGTGGAGAAGGGCCGATTCCAGAACTTGGGGGAAGCAGTTGACTGAGTCTGGAGTAGAAACATCCAGAGCCACTGTGCACAGGCGTGTGCAGGAAATGGGCTACAGGTGCTGCATTCCCCAGGTCAAAGGTCAAGCCACTTTTGAACCAGAAACAGCGGCAGAAGCGCCTGACCTGGGCTACAGAGAAGCAGCACTTTTTTCGGATGAAAGCAAACTTTGCATGTCATTCGGAAATCAAAGTGCCAGACTCTGGAGGAAGACTGGGGAGAAGGAAATGCCAAAATGCCAGAAGTCCAGTGTCAAGTACCCACAGTCAGTGATGGTCTGGGTGCCATGTCAGCTGCTGGTGTTGGTCCACTGGGTTTTATCAAGGGCAGGATCAATGCAGCAGCTATCAGAAGATTTTGGAGCACTTCATGCTTCCATCTGCTGAAAAGTTTTATGGAGATGAAAATTTAATTTGGTCTGGAATCGGCCCTTCTCCACAATCTTCCTCAGGGTCCGGTCACCTCTTCTCGTTGTGCAGCGTTTTCTGCCACACTTTTTCCTTCCTACTGACTTCCCACTGAGGTGCCTTGATATAACACTCTGCAAACAGCCGATTCGTTCAGAAATTTCTTTCCGTTTCTCACCCTCTTGCTTGAGGATGTCAGTGATGGCCTTCTGGACAGCAGTCAGGTCAGCAGTCTGACCCATGATTGCGGTTTTGAGTAATGAACCAGGCTGGGAGTTTTTAAAGGCCTCAGGAATCTTTTTCAGGTGTTTAGAGTTACTTTGTTGATTCAGATGATTATTTTTATTGCTCGTTCAGAGAACCTTTTCATAATATTCTAATTTTTTGAGACAGGGATTTTGGGTTTTCATGAGCTGTTTGCCAAAATCATCAAAATTAAAACAATAAAAGACCTGAAATATTTCAGTTGGTGTGCAATGAATCTAAAATATATGACAATTTAATTTTTATCATGACATTATGGAAAATAATGAACTTTATCACAATATTCTAATTTTATGACCAGCACCTGTATGTGTTTATATGTGTTTAGGTGCTGAGATTTTCTTTTTTTCTTCATCTCAAACTCTGCCCTGCAAAGAGTAGTGTGAGACAGGCTGTTTTTTTCCACTCTCCTTACCTGATGTTTTTCTTATTATTTTTTCCTATTTCCTCTGCAAGGCGGCGCCTGTCGGGCTGCGAGGCCTCAGCCATCCCCCCTACCCCTCTCTCACTCCCCCCCCCCCTCGTGTTGTTGTGTAATGGATGGTTGTACTGGAACTGCAATTTCGTTGTCTTTCTGACAATAACAATAAAATTCTTCTAATTCTTCTGATACAATCTAAGTACATGTTAAATCTAATTCAATCACTAAAATAGTACTCAAAATATACTAATCAAGCACGTTTTTAGTACAGTACACTAACAGTATACTTAAAGTACACTAAGTACTACTTAAGTTTGTCCAAAAAACAGTACGTTGAAGTATGCTTAGTACACTTTAAGTAGTGCATAAGTAATACTTAAATACTACTTAAGTACACTAAGCACCAAATTAGTATTTCAAAAAAAGTCACAATTTAAGTATACTAATTCTAAGTATACTTGAAATATACTCATGATTAGTCCTACTAAAAGTATGCTTAAGTATGTTAAAATTTAACATACCGTATTTTCCGCACTATAAGGTGCACCTAAAAACCTTCAATTTCCTCAAAAGCCGATAGTGGGCTTTATAATCTGGTGCGCCTTATATATGGACCAATATTGAGCCACAACAGGTCTAGCCATAGACATAATATAAGAGTAGACCCCGCATTGGCTGCTCCGGCGCAGGAAATAGGGCGGCCATCTTGGAGCGGTCGTCCCTCCTACTTTGCTCAACCAAAACAACAGGAGATGCCTCAGCACTGAGGGATATTGTTGTTCGGATCGATGGACTATTGATGTGAGGGCTCCACAAACAACATTTCACAAGTAAGATGGACATATTATTGTGTATATTCTGTGATTAGAATATTACTTTACTGTAGTTATGTCCACCGGCAAGATACCAGCTATTATTAGCTACAGTGCTTGGTGTAATACCGGGGTTGAGCCGCTCTATGAAGGCTAACTGAGATTCTGTAAATCTAAAAAAATTAATTATTCTCTAATTAAAATTAATTATTCTCTAACAGGCTCTTGTGTTTATCTGACACAAGAGCCTACATTAGAAATGAAACAATGTAACATATATTATAAAGCCTATATTATGTGTTATAACATTCATCAGCAAAGTTTACACAGGTGGTAAAGACTATTATTTATATGTAATTCTTTCACTCTGTCAAAAGTAAGATACATCCCAAATCTTCCGTTTTTGTCTTGAAGGTTTTCTAAAGACACGATGTGAGGAAGAAGTGGGAAGTATCTTTAGAGAGACGGATTCACTGCACAACACGAATGAATCTCGCATCGGATTTTGGACTCAAGCTCAGCTGCTGAATCACTCTGAAGCTAGAACTCGTCGGCTGAAAAACATATACATATATTTATATATATGTATGTATATTCATACATACATATAAACATGTATCCAATATATATTATTCAGTATTAATCATTATTTATTTGTGTCATTATTAATCATTATTTGTGTTTGTATAGTTATATAAATATGTATTGATATTACTAAATAATTTACATCAATATCAGAATATTCCATTCCTATTCTATTGTTATAGCCACTAAGCATATTTAAATATGCTGAACTATGTATTAAAAACATACTTAAAAAATACAATTGTTTATAAATGTAGCTTTGAGAGATCTTTGAATATGGTTTCCAGTAACAAAAAAGTGTGTTATTATCAATTAAATGCGCTGATACGTCATTGTGCCTGCTAAACACATAACGTTGAGTGGAGTGGTGGACCGCTCCAAGATGGCCGCCCTAAATCTCATCAACGATAATAGGAGAGAGCGGTCCATGAGGCGTCTATTCTTATATTATGTCTATGGGCCTAGCAACTACGTTAAGCAGCCGCTGACTTCATTTTCGCCCCGTAGAAGAAGAAGCGCTTGGTTCATGCTGGAATAGTTGTCAGAATGCTGGTTTGTTAATAAAGTTTGACTGACCTATCTACCTACCGACCGTCTAGAATCAGGTCGTCTGCAGGTCATTTAGCACCACATTCTCCACGAACATGCTGTGCACGAACGGAGAAGGGTGACCATCGTCCGGCCACGCCCCAGCCCAGTCACGGAAGGCTCTCCTCGCCGACTGCAGTCGGACTGTTTTGTTGACATTCTGTATGTCAACAAAGTGGGTTTAGACATTCATCCTTTAGTGCAGCTCCATCTAGTGTAACTCCGGCCTCTACTGTAGCGTCTATTCTATGCGCCTTATAATGCGGTGCGTCTTATATATGACAAAAGTGTTAAAAAAGGCCATTCATTGAAGGTGCGCCTTATAATCCTGTGCGCCTTATAGTGCGGAAAATACATTACTTAATACACTAATTTTTCACCTGGGGAGGTCTGCCATCTCTCAGTTGATAGCTGCTTCTTCCTGAAGGAGATCCATCCAGGATTTCTGGTGCTGCTCACAATGCTGCCCCCTTGTCAGTTCATGCTGTTCCCTGAGAAGAGTAATCAAATGTTAAAGCAGTTATATAAAGACTAAAAACATAGACATACTAATGTGGAAAAGTTAAACACCCACAAAAAACTATTTATATAAACAGGAAAATTTACATGCACACAAACATATTTAACATTGACAGACATACACTATAATAGCTAACTGGAATAAACTATATATATATATATATATATATATATATATATATATATATATATATATATATTCTGCTTTTATTTTTAAATATGTCAGTTTTGGTTCCCCATAAAACATCTTTGAGCGTACAAATATGAATCTGACGTAATTGGCTTTAATTTCATTACACTACGGCGCCCATATTCCTTTGTACACTGGGAGAATCCAGAATGCAATCACACAAACTCACACATATCCTCTGTATGACCACAACGAACTATATAAAGCACAAGCTGTGCCATCATTTCTGCTCTTAGTGCACCCTGCAGAGTCATCAGCTTTGATGACATCATTACCCATACCCATCCCTATTCTGCTTGTGTACAAATTACATGAAAACAAGACCATTCCTTTTTGGTTCTATTGTCTTAAAATGTCTTCCCAATACTCAATGAGTGTTTTTCCTCCTCATGAGCTCTAGCTTTACAGGCTTAATCTTAAATTTTAAACTCGTTTTATAGATGTTTTATATTTCTTGTTGGACAATTTCCACCACATTACTTCAGATAAATAAATAAACTAGGAATTTATTTTTCTTTTTTTGCATATTTTCATATACTCTACTTGCTAGTCTCTCCTAAGAGGCATTGATTGTTTTGTTTTGCCTTCTTTTCCTTTTGCCTAAATAGATCAAAGTGCAGATGAAGGTCTAAACCAATCCTGGGTACTGGTAATCTGTGGTCTGTGGTCGATTTTATTTTTTAAGTCATCATTATGAGATATTTTGTGCCTATACATATTGTTCTGAGAAAAACAACAATTCATGTCATTAAACTGATGCTTGCAGATCTCCTTAAATGTACACAGACACATTTCATGTGATGTAATTTCATGTACAGCAACACCCTAAACACAATCCTCAAACCAGCTTACTAACTCATCTCTCTCCATTCTGCCGTGTTAATGGAAGCAGACCGCATATCCAGCCTGCTTTAAATCCCCCTATTCAGTTTGAACTGTTCACTAATGCTTTCCATCAATTTACTAATGTTCCTTTGCCACAAAAGGCCACAAGTCAGCAGCCCCTAAAGGGCTCCTCCTCACACATTTTCACAACCTCAATAGCCCATTAGGTTGCATTAGAGCCTCTTCTGGTTGGATATCCTGACTTCATGGCATAAAAGTAGACTTCCTCAGTTACCTTTTAAGACTCTGCATATTACCACATATTTTACATTACAAACCATCTCTAATGCACCCATCATGTTGCTACCACATCTGTGTGGCAGGCTGCTTTGTATGGTTCTTGTCCCATGGCACCAAGAGTGCTTGAAGGTTTTAGCTTTCAAGAAAATATTTGTTGAGATTTTCCATATGCTTCTAAGAGTTGGTCCTTGCTAGTAATATGAACTGCAATGTTCATAGGTGAAATCACATGGAGAAGATTTTGTTTTGAGGTAATCAAAATGAGTCAGCTCATTTTGACTCATTGTATTTGAGCATCAAATATACTTTGGACCAGGGTCGCGGTATAGAGGGGAAAAGTGATGACAATTCTAGGGGCCCTGACCAACAGGGGGCCTTCCACAATTTATTTATTGTTCATAGATATAAAAAAAAATTGGGGCCCTGTCAAATACAAAATTAATCATATTGTATTTTTGAAGATTGTTTTAGGAGTAAAAATTTAATGTTCCCACTCCCAGACCAAAAAACACATGCATATTTGCCCAAACCCCCCTTGCATGAAATGGTTCGTTCCTACTTGGAGCGCTTGAGAGTGACGCTGTTCAGCAGTAGACAGTAGGAAACAAGAACGACTGTGGCAGACTATGCTGCTAAGAAGTTAGAAAATCAGGTTTACAAGAAAAAAAAATTGAGGGAGAGAGAAAAAAAGGCAAGCGTGTCAATTTATAACCCAGGTTTTCTCCGAGAGGTGAGTAGACTGTATGAGATTATCAACCATTTAGCATAGTTAGCATAGCTACAGACTACCGTTTGCCTCCATTTCACTAGCATTTAATGAATTAAGGAAAAAAATACCAACATATTCATATATCTTTTACCACACTTAACAGATGAGTCAGTCAGCAGCAGCTCTAATTCATGTCATTCCTGACCTGTTCTCTCCTAAGTGAAATTAAAGCTGCAGTATGTAACTTTTATAAAAAAATATTTTTTTCCACATATTTGTTAAAACTGTTACGTTGCGAAAGTATGGTATGAGAGGTAAAATGTGAAAAATCTATTTCCTCTGCCTTGTCCCCAGGGGCGCTGCAAGAAATCCTGGGCCCCCTGACAAAAAATTAGATTGGGCCCCCCACGCAGCTGCTGTTACACTTTTGAGTATATTTGACCCATAAAAAGCGTCACAATTTTAAAGGCTTGCATCTGCCTTGCTTTCTTTGGTTCAATACTGATAATTAGCACAATATTTACTGCTCATGAATTTTACATGAAACAGTCGATGCAAGTAGGTTGCTTAAATTGTTTTCTATTAGTTTTAGATTACTGAAATGTCTCCCCATGAGCAACAGTCAAAAGTAACGTGCAACTACATTACTATTACTGGTTAAAGTAATGCACCGTTCTGACCAAAACAACCAATCAGAACTATTAGGATGCTCTTAACGCTGTCAATTAGCCTCATTCACCCATTGCTTAAATGTGCTAATGGGGAAGAAACAACTTATTACAGGAAAACCGTTTATCTGCCGTCATTGGTAGCTATGCTAACTAAACTGAGCATTCACAGTTTGAATCTGCACAGCTCTGTGCTATGCTAGCTGCAGCACGGCACAAATCGAGGAGGAGGAATGATGAGCACATGAGATTGTGATTGACAGCATTGAAACTGGTAACTGAAATTACAATTTTATTTTACTTAACTGAGGTTAGTTTTTTTTTTTTATTGAATAATTGGGAAAAAAAAATTTAACTTCATACTCTGCGAACCAGACCCTAAACTTACTTAAAATCTGGGTTGAGTTTTTTCCCCTTCATTAATGACACACTTTTATTACATACATTATATCTATCTTGGTTATTCAGGGTGAGTTATTTTTAATTCTAAATGAATATCCTTGTTGGACTTTTATTAAATGCTATTCTCCTTCAAGATACATTTACCTAATGCTAGAATAAATGCAATGTACATTATGCAGCAAAGGAAATTAGAAGACATATATCCATTATGGAGATGATCGTTTTGGACGGGCGATGTGCCCCTATTGCATAAGAAATACTGAAGAATGACTGATATCATTAACGATACAGGGAAGACGTTTTTTAGTTATCTTGCTTTGCTATCAAAGTCGTTAGCTAGTAGCTAGCTAATAGCACAACAACAGCCTAATGTCTGTATGATAAAAATACTGAATCCATAAATAAGAACAGTTTTTCCTCACCTGGCTGTCTCCTCCCCTCAGTAGTTCTAAAGAGAAAGGCAGACGCAGAGGCCTGTCAGTGTCTGTTGTATTTCATTACCTCTCTGCTTAAACCGCTACTCCGTGCTGAAGCAGAAACGATACTTCAATGTTTTCCGTTATCTGACAAGTAGCAAGTCTACT
This sequence comes from Poecilia mexicana, assembly GCF_051168715.1. Classification (NCBI taxonomy): domain Eukaryota; kingdom Metazoa; phylum Chordata; class Actinopteri; order Cyprinodontiformes; family Poeciliidae; genus Poecilia; species Poecilia mexicana. The sequence continues at coordinate 33,139,547 of NW_028263375.1, forward strand.
CCACTTTATTCACCAAAAACTGTTCTGTAATCTGGAACTTTCACTACGTTGAGCTCCAGTTAGCCGCCTTATTTCACTGCGCGAGAAGCAACTGTGTCATGTGTCACGGGCAAAAGGTCAAAGGTAACAAGGTGACCGACTTATTATGTTGTACAAAAAAAACCCAACAAAAAACTAATAATTTTAGTACATGTTATTATGCGTCAGAAATAATAATACAAAAAAAAATAAATAAAAATTTTTGACCAAAAGGGCACTTGGGGGCAAGGAGCAAAAGGGGCAGGTGCTCAAGCACCCCTAGCCCCCCCTGCACGTGCCTGGTTGCTCGTGTGGAGAGACATTTCAGTAATCTAAAACTAATAGAAAAAATGTAAGCAAACCTACTTGCAGACTGTATGCATACTGAATTTTACTCTTTGTTGAGAAAATAAATTTAAAATAAGCTAGTTTTAAAACTTTACATGTCTTAATTCAAATGGCCTAATTGTAGTTTTGAAATTAGTAATGTATTCTGGCTCTTTGACCTTTAATTTATCTGTAGTTACAGCAGATGGTTTGCTAGGATCGTTTGAACTGCCTTTTGTCTGTGGGAAAACAATACAGTGGAAGTTGTAGCTTTTCACACTCATCTGTGAAAGGCCGTAAACACGGCAGGGGTTTCTGGCTTGAGAGAGGGTCAGAGATAGCTCCTGGTTGGAGGAGCAAAGGTACGCCTTATTTGAATAAATTAAATACAAGAGGATAAAACTTTCTACACAGAAGTAACAAATCAGATTTTGCGCTTGCAACTTCTCCAAAGACGTCTTTGCTTTTTGTTTGTCGCTTCCATCTTTTGTCTTTTTCTCTCTCAGGTAAATTCATGTGTTGTTTGTGCTCTGAGGTTTCTGATGTTATGTGATGTGTTTGTCTGGTCATAGTATGCATCTGTCTTGAATAAATGCTGATTATTGTGACGCTGTTATCTCTGCGTGATCTCAGTCTTTGCGCACAGCATTTTTCTGAACCCGGGCATAAGAGAGGATTTAACGAGTCAAAAAGTTTTTAAAGTTCAAGAATTTTTCCTCTCTTAACATCTTGCATGTAAAATTCATGTTCATGAGCAGTAATTTTGTACTAGTTATCAGTATTGGACCAAAGAAAGCAAGGCAGTTGCAAGCTTTTGAAATTGTGATGCTTTTGATGGGTCAGATAGACTCAAATTGTAACAGTAGCTGCCCAATTTAATTTTTTGTCAGGGGGCCCAAGATTCCTGGGAACGCCCCTACTTTGGACAGTCCAGTTCCATCCGGAGGTTCTCTGGTACAATACTGGACAGACGCAAAACCTATTGGAGAATCTGTAGAAATGTAGCCCAAAATATAAATTAATTTTTGTTTGGATGACAATTTCTTTGTAATAACAATGATTCTTGGGAATCATTGTGTAATGAAGAGAGCTTCATTACTGGACTATTTTTACTTAAATCACTGTATGGCACTTTAAAAGCACTTTTTGCACTTTATTAAGCACCACACATTTAGCATAGATTTGCACATAAATAACAACTTGCACACAAGAAGTTTTAACTGTATTTATTGAGTATTTTTAGTGATCAACATGTAGCCTTTTGTTCTGGGCTCTGCACAGCTGCTCCTTATTAACAAGTGAGGTGGTTGCCTGTGAAGGGAGGATAATTGTTACTCAGAGCAAGGACCTACTGGTGGGTAAAACTGAGCAAATGTTTGTGCATAATCTATTCAGTTTGGAGTGCTAATATGAAGTGACTCACCTGTCTTTTCTGTGTCCTCTCCAGGGTGTTTGGACAAATAATACCTGGGGGTCTTGACACCATTTATAACCTATAAACCAGGAGAGGCCATTGAAAAGTGTGTGGGGGGGATTGTTTATGGGTTTTTGTGGTATTTCATTATGGTGTAAGATAAAACATAAAATATTTATAAAACGTAAGTGGAAATGTTTGTATTTAGTAAAATGTATTGTATTTAAATAGGTGGAGATTGGTGAATTGAGATCTCCCTGTGAATTGAGGGTGGTTTGGTCTGTCACAGCTGGGACTATTTAAGGTTGCAGTTTCACCTGTGAAATTGTTCTTGTTCTTGATGCTGTGAGAAGAATAAACCACTGCTGTTTCCACCTGACTCTGCCTCAACTATTTTTCCTCACTGTAAAATCCAGCTGCAAAAGGCCACCTTGTTGCACATTGTTAAACAGTAGGAAAGTCTGTTAATTTCCCCCTGGAATGGTGCCACATTTGTAAGCCTGTGTGGGTTGAGCAGCAGAACTGAGAGGTGAGGTTGATCCCAAGAAAAACACATCAAATCCTTTTTACAAAGACTACTTAAATTTGTCAAGATATTTTTTCCCACATGCGCTTTGATAACCTCCCATTCATAAGATGGCACCAAATAAGCCTCAGAAGTCTGTGAAGGAGAGCACAGGCAAAGCCAGCAAATAACAAAAGAGAAACTTTTGTTGAAGAAATATGGATAAGAATTTGCTGGTGTCCTGTGATGAACTGGAAACATGCCCAGGGCATTTCTCCTAAAGGAACCAGTAAAATCAATGTACAAAGCAAACATATTCATTGTATTTTCATACAGTAGTGAATATAGTTCTTTTCATGTAATAATATGATGGTTGTGTAACACTTGCCTAAAATGGATTAAGTTGTTGGCTATCCTTTTTTTTTATTTTATTTTCACAATAATGAACAGAAAACAAGTAGCTCTAAAAGTCAACTTATTGTTGGCTTATATATTCATTAAGACACACCTTTCCTTTAAAGTAACGGTTCTCAACGTGGGCGGTACCGCGTTCAGAGGACGGCAGGGGGCGCTGGCGGACATTTTTACACAAAGGGGGCGCTGGGATGCCTTTGGGGGGCGTTTGGTCGAAGGTAAACTTTACACCTTAAATGCACAACAATGCCAGTTTAGACTTTGAGCAACTTGGTAAAACTGTATTGTGTAACATTAAACCATGCTTGGCTGCAACTGTATTCTATTCAGTGTTTGTTAGCTTCTGTTAGCTTCTTGGCGCAGCTCCGTTCTCCTGCTACTGGTAGCTAAAATCACGATACCCTCGCTGTGTATCCCTCTGAAAAATGAACCCATTCAAATAAAGAAATCCCTCCATAGTGATACCACGATAGAGAGCGTTCATTTTATAGCGTTAACAACGGTGCTGTAAGTGGTCCGGTATGAAACGGGGGTAGAACAACACGGCACTTTTAAATTTCAATAATCAGAATGCAGAAATTGTTTCCGTTGTTTAAAAGGTTTATGTCAGTCTGCCTTTTCCCCATCGATACGCTTCCCGACCGCCCTGCACCTTAAGGGCTTAAAAAAAAAGACGCACACATTGCGCAAAACTCTGAAACAGGAGAAGCGGGACATAAAACGGAGCGACGAACTAGATGTGAATTATGGCATAAAAACAGAGAATCCGACGGTGAACAGTGAAAAATCAACACATGATGTGAAACATGACGATTAGGAGGCGCAGCAGGTGATGAGTGAAGATTAACGATGGTCAATAAACGATCAAATAAATCTAGCAACAGGAAAGAAACTAAAGTGGACATAGCAATAAACCAAGAGAGGATAATACTAATCAGATGAAAATGGAAATAAATGAAGAACAAAATGCAAGAATAAACTAAGAAAAAACTAAAGCAAATACAGAGGAATAAACTGGTATGGCAAGACCTTTCGAGCAATAATTAATACAGAGGACTGTATGGCAAGAATAAACAGACACTATCTCCAGATAAAAGGTAAAATAATATTGTTGAAGTGTCATGGGTTTGTTGACACCATATCTGATACTGAGAATAAATATATCTTACAGGCCATAACAGTAAATAACTTATCACTTATTTATGTTTTTAATTAGATTTGATATATTTATTTCTTCAATATTATTTTCCATGTCAGTGTTAATGTCATGAGGCTGACGACTCCATGACACTTTCAATTTGACTCATTAAGAACCAGATTTGTTCTTTGTAATTTCTGTCCAGTAAAACTATTAATCTATAAATCAATAGACAGGTCTATATGAAGATATAATCCATGTTTCTGTCTCATATTTGTATGGCATTAAAAGGAACTTTTGTTTTTCCACTGAAAGCTCTGGTTTGCACAATAAATGCCATGTGGGTGAAGTTTTACAGATGATACTCTGATGTCCCATTCTCCTGAAGGCAGCACAGAGCTGCACCACCAGAAACTCACAAAAACACTGAGGAGAAGAAGAGCTATGATTAATGTAGTTACAGTTCTATCCATGTTTTAATGTTGCAGAGCTCAGTCGGTTTGCAAATAGTTCAAAGTTTAAACTGGCATGTTAATCTTTTATCTGATCATTTGTGCAAGATTTAACAACTAGAAAATGGCACAAAATAAGAATATTTTTTCCACTCTGATTGGCTGCTGTTAGACCTACCGATTTTAACTTGAATGTTCATTGCATTTTTTGTAAACACCTGTGAAAATAATTTCTATTCCCATGGCTTTTTTGTTTATGGGAAATTATCTTTGATAAATACAGAAACAAGCATAAAAATCAAAACATCTACAATAGTGATAGTAATATTAATGATGAAATAATGGTCAGTGCAAAGTAGCCTGCAAATTCTTTGGTGGGGGGCGGTGAGGGAACTGGATAAGGGCTAAGGGGGGGCGCTGGCACAAAAAAGGTTGAGAAACACTGGTCTAAACTAATTAAAGTGTAACTAAAATCAACTTCCTTTTCTTGCTGCTAAACAACCCAGATAGCACATGATGTTAAATCAACGTTGAAAAATAGTTAGAATCGTTGATTTTTGGTTGAAGTCGACAAATGACGGTGGATCAACCATCAAACAACCATCCAATCAAACCATTGAAACTGTGACATTGAATCAATGTTGTTCGGTGGTTGAAATCTGATGTCTGAAATGCCGAAGTCTGATTAATGGTTGATTTTTGGTTGAAGACGACAAATGATGGTGGATCAACCATCAAACAACCATCCACCTCTAGCCAAGTAACCAATGTTGAAACTGTGTCATTGAATTAGTGTTGTTTTGTCGTTGAAATCTAATGACTGAAATGCTAATGTCTAATCAACATCTGATCAATATTGAATCAATGTCAGCTGTATTCCCGCACCCCTTCCCCTCCTCTCCTCTTCATCAGCGCTCTGGGTCAGAGTATTTTATTACTGAGTGGGGGTTATCACATTTAAATTAAGCACTGTAGAGGATAGTGGGTGCTGATTCCTTTCTGTACATTTTCTTACTTGTTCATAACAATTCTCACTGACTGTGTGTGTGATATATTGACACAAAAACATCTACAACTTACTAAAAGGAGCGGAGCGGTCCACCCCCACCATTTACATGAGTGGGATGTCCCAAACACACAGCCACTTCACTGTTGGCTTGTTGGAAAATATGTTAATTCAATGTTGAATTATCATCACAAAGGTTGCATGTTTGGTTGAGGTCAACAACTGATGGTGGATCAACTATAAAACAACCATTCAATTCTAGCCAATTAACTAATGTTGAAACTGTGTCATTGAATCAATGTTGTTTTGTGGTTGACATCAAATAAATGAAATGCCAACGTCGAATCCAGTGTGTTTCACCACTGGTCCTCCAGCCCCTACAAGTTTTAGGCATTTCCCTAATTCAACACACATGATATTAATTGACGTCTGATTAACGGGGTTTTGCTGAACTGAAAAAACGCAGGTCAGTTTGATTGAGGACAAGGTTTGGGGAAGAACTACCCAGATAGCACACAATGTTAATTCAATGTTGAATTATGATCACAAAGGCTGCATGTATGGTTCAGGTCAACGACAGAAGCTGGATCAACCATCAAACAACCATTCAATTCTAGCCAATTAACATTCATTGATTGAAATGCCACATCGAATCCAGTGTTTTTCAGCACTGGCACCAGGCACACTGCCCTGCAAGTTTTAGGCATTTCCCTAATTCAGCACACATGATTTTAATTAACATTTGATTTACAAGGTTTTGCTGAACTGAAAGCATGCAGGTCAGTTTGCCTTGAGGATAAGGTTTGGGGAAAAACTAGTAATCAAAGTGTTCAGGTGTTTTTTGCACCCCTCACCACCGCCTGCCATTCAAACGCCCAACCCCCTTCCCTCCACCTGCCAAAAACACACACACCTCTTTTCCCCCCACCTGGGCCCATCTACCCCTCAATCGGGTGAAACTTTAGTTTTAAGTGAGGGTTTTTCATTTTTCAAAAGATTGTTTTGGCTAGTGGCCTTTATTTGATAGTTAATTGACAGGAAGGTGGGTAATGAGAGAAGGGGGGTAATGCAGCAAAGGTTGCCAAGGTCAGGAATTGAACCTGCGACAGCTGTGTTGAGGACTGAGTCCTTGATTGTGGTTTGTGCTTAACCCCTGCGCCACCACAGCACAACCCCTTTTAGGTGAGGGTTAATCACGTTTTAACTTAAGCACTATGTGTTGACAACACTGAGTTGTGATTCCGTTCTGTACCCAGATTCACTAGCGGAACAAGTCAGCGTTGGGCCGGGGGGCGGGGCTAATTACCGGACCCCTAACGAATCACCAGGCCCCTGACGTTTATCGCCTGTGCTACCAGAAACTGTTGAGCGAGGGGCGGGGAGGTTGGTCTGCGTTTTTTGTTTGATCTTTACCCAGGAAACACATCGGCTAAACCGTGAGTGAAACGGTCACTGGGACTGACTAGTATATATTCCATTGAGGGAAAGTAACTTTAACATTAAATAGACCTTTCTCAACAGGCGGTAGACTTTCTCAGTCTATAATCAGACATTTAAGCGACTTGAAACCGCACCCCCAGCCCCACCCCCCCATAGCTCTGCACCTGCCCATATTGCACATGATGGCAATTCAACATTGAATTAACATCTTTTGCCAACAAGCCAACAGCGAAGTGGCTGTGTGTTTGGGACATCCCACTCATGTAAATGGTGGGGGTGGACCGCTCCACTCCTTGTAGTAAGTTGTAGATGTTTTTGTGTCAATATATCACACACAAATGGTCAGTAGGACTTTGTTATGAAAAAGAAAGAAAATGTACAGAAATGAATTTTCACCCACTATCCTTTACAGAGGTTAATTTAGAATGTAATACCCCCCACTCACTAATAAAATGCTCTGACCCAGAGCTCTGATGAGGAGGAGAGGAGGGGAAGGGGTGTGGCAAAACAGCTGACATTGATTCAACATTGATTCAACATTGATCAGTCGTTGATCAGACATTAGCATTTCATTCATGAGATTTCAACCACAAAACAACATTGATTCAATGACACAGTTTCAACATTGGTTACTTGGCTAGAGGTGGATGGTTGTTTGATGGTTGATCAACCGTCAGTTGTTGACCTCAACCAAAAATCAACCCTTCTAACTATAATTCAATGTTGATTTACCGTTGTGTGCAATCTGGGCAGTTTGTTGCAGCCCTCATCACCTCCTCATCTCCCCCTACTCCCTCCCAAACCTCCCCCACCCAGCCGCTCCTCCCAACCTTCTCCTCTTTACCCCCTCTCATCCCTTCTTCCCTCCCCCTCCTTGAGCTCTGGGTCAGAACATTTTATTACTAGGTGGGGGTTAATCATGTTTCAAATTAAGCACTACATGTTGAGAACAGTGGGTTGTGATTCCTTTCTGTACATTTTCTTTCTTTTCTGTAAATATTATTACTGACTGTGCATAATGTGTTGACACAAAAACATCTACAAGTCTGTACTAGGAGTTGTACAGTCCACCTCCCCAATTTTACACTTGTGGTTTGTCCCAACCAAACAGCCACTTTGCTGCTGGCTTGTTTGCTACCGGCTTCTGAATTGAATTCTCCGCTGAGCACTTTTATGGTAAGTTTTTCAATATTACTTTGATCTTAAATGTGTTTATTGAAAAATAAGGGCATTGTTTTGTGCCCATAGTAATCCTGGTTATTTTGGGGCAAAACGGATATTTTTAATAATTGAGGTCATGTCTCCTTTTGTATTATTTTCATCCTACCCACCACTCCAGGCCTAAGTATGAAATCCTGTGAGATTTTGTGGGATTTGAGTTTTTAAAATAGGGTGGGGCCTATTGTTTGGTCTGGGAGAGCATGTGGTGGACAAGAAAGTGTAAGGCTGGCTGCTCCAGGTGGGCTTTAAATTGTTGTGATAGTAATCACTTGTTTTTAACTTTTTATTATGATATGCTTAGGGACGTGCTTAAATGAACCTCTGTACGAGAACAGCTGAGTTGGATGATTACATGACCGTCTGCAGCCATCAAGAAGTGCAGAAGGTTGTTAATCATCCACAGATTCAATCCAGGTGAGGCAGAAGGGAAACACTTAACATGTAAGGCAGGTGAAACACTGAACTAAACCTGCTAATGACTGATTCAGTCTGTTGATCCTTGGATTGGTAACTGGTTAAATTGAACTGGACTATTGTTACTTGTGTGGGATCTTTATTAGCATATAGACACTTTTTAAGGAATTTAATCAACTTATTTGGAAATATTTGTAGTTGATGGAAGATTGAACCAGCTATTTGATGGAAGTTTATTCTGTAAAAATTATAATTTTTCCAACTACACTATAAATCACCTTTTGTTCTATTTATTTGTCTCTGGTGTGTTAAATAAACCCTGATCCTCCCTGAGTTTTATTGTTAGGTTTTCTGATAAACAGCCCTTTATTTTAAATATTGATTTAATATCAATATCGTAAATCCTACACTATACTGCAGCTTAATGGGTAAATGTAGTTGTATATGTAAACATTAAGATAAATATTAATGAGAGATTAAGATATTAATTTAACAGTGAGTGTACATGGGGAACTATATGGTTTGTATTTGTTCTCAGACCTGTAACCAGTACACTGTTTAATCTTTCATTGTGTTTCAGAACTTTTCAAATGTTTATCATCTTTCTAACCGGCACCTTCCTCACTTTTATTTTTTCAGCTGTTGCTCTGCAGTTTGACCGAAAGCTGACTCTTGAGGACTGCAGCAAAACTGTCAAGAAGTGGCTTCATTATGCGCCAGAATGAGAGGAAGACATCGCAAGGAATCAAAGTGACGCCAACCAGAGTCAAACTGGGGTTACCACAACTTGTACTGTTTCCCTACTTCATACAGTACAAAGCTTAACCTCATGGACTCTGTTCTTCTGTGGACAACAGACTGTTGTTTTGACGGTCAAAAAGGAATCAAATATGTTTAAAGATCTGTCCCTCTTTTCTTAAATAAAATGTTAAATCAAACCCATGTTGTCATTTTTAAACTTTTGTACACAGTTTACTAGGGCTGTTGTAAACGAATATTTTAGTAATCGAGTAATCTATCGATTATTCTTACGATTAATCGAGTAATCGGATAAAAAAAATTATAAAATGAAATATTGGTAAATCTGGCATAATACCGGTGTTACTATCAGATATCAATATCAGTCCAATTTTTCATATTTGAGCATCCCTAACAGTTGCTTTTTTGTAGTTTAGAAAACTAACCTGTAACAATAATAGCTCACTTTCTAAGTTAACCAGAAGAAAAGTTATAGAAAAATCTGAAATTATATTGAATTTAATAACAAAGAGGCAGGCTCACAAATATGCTTATAAAAAATGTCTACAATCCAGCTTTTAGTTTATGTATTCATCTTCAGTGAGTTTAATAGATTAATTAAACTCACCTTGCCACCTAACCTGTCACGCTTTGGGTTTGAAAATACGGGAAATGCCGCCTGGAGTGGGAGGAGAGGGCGAATGAACGAACGTAAGATGGGGTGGAGGGGAGGAAATAGACCAGCGGACTGACGAACCGTTAGACCGGGGGACGAACACGGGGGGAAGCAATACGGGATATTTACGACACCTTCACTGGTCACACTCAGAAACTCATCTACCAGCCATGTACGATGCGCTCCGCCACCCGTTTCTTCAGACCGGGATATGAAATTTATTGTGCGGTTCGTCGGTAAAGCTACATTTACACGGTAAGCATCAGCTACTCAGCCGCCCGCCCTGTTCAGTCTATCCGCTCACCTCAGCGCTCTTCCCGCCGTTCGCTTTCAACCAGCAGCTCCGGAGGAGAAATGCTGCCGTACTCCAGGCATTCCCCCAGTCATGTTAAGGATGCTTATTGGTTCCCCAAAAACGATAAAAAGTCGGGCATTATCATCAATCAATAAAATCCCCACGGGCCAATCTTGAAGATTGGACTTTTTGCCGCTGAGACTTAGCTTTTGTCAACAACTCAGAGGCGGAAGTGAGAGCTCCGCGCAACGCAAATGAAGTCCCGGCCGGAACACAGTGCGCTAACTAATAAAACATAAATTAACGAAGCTTCGAGGCAGGTAAATTTTCCTCGAGGAATTTTAGTAATCGAGGTACTCGAATCATTCGAGGAATCGTTTCAGCCCTACAGTTTACCCATCATCTGCCAATAATATAGTGTTTAACACCAGTGAAGAAACTTTTAGTGGCATGTTATGATGTAGACCTATCAGACCTAAAATGTACATAAATCCTTAGCTTTCATTCAATATAAAAACAACCCAAATCTGCATGTACATCCACAGTCAAATGAGTGTTGATTCCTAACTGATTCAATGTAGAATCAACACAAATATGCATGCAGATTCACGTTCAGATGAAGGTTGAATCAACATTGATTCAATGTAGAATCAACACAGATATGCATGCAGATCCACGTTCAGATGAAGGTTGAATCAACATTGATTCCTAACTGATTCAATGTAATATCAACACAAATAGGCATATAAGTTGACATACAGATGATGGTTGAATCAACATTGATATAATGTCAGTAATGGTTGAAACCCTAACGTTGATTCAACATACAAGTCACCGACCACTTTCGATGTTGTTTCAATGTCAGCGTTCAACATTGATTCAATGTTTCTGTGCTATCTGGGAATCTATATAGGCTGTTTAGTGTTCTATCTTTATGTGTCTGTGCAAATTTTTACACTTTTGTGTAAATTGGTTTAGTTCTAAACCATTTTTCCTTAAATTGTCCCAGTGTTGTCCCAACCCTCCTTCTGTCAAACGATGTGTAAGCAGCTCAGTGCTCCTGTTCAAACAATACAGTCTATCATCACACAGCCCTAAAAACCATCTCACTCTGCCTTGCCTGGATGAGTTGGGATTTAGACTATCAAGCATCGATTGATAGCGTTACTCAGCTTTACAAATATGTGTTTCATGTGCAATGTGGTCATGGAGTGGAATGAGTCTCCTTTGCTCTGATGGCTGACAATGGTATGCTGCAGGACAGGAAACAAAAGGATGGCTTGGTACCATAATGAACCTGTCACACAGCAGACAATGTGGCTCCGACAAGGAGGCAACAATCCCCTGCCCTCCTCCAGCAAAGCAACCAGCGAAATTCATGTATTTGAAATTTTGACTTTCATGTATTCATAATGATCTACATTGCATGTAATAAAATGACAATCACCTCTTGTCTGTTATTGAGTTGGTATGGGTATGCAACTTTTACAGTAAACAGGATTTTTACACATTTGTTAAAATATAGGAACTTTTTACTTTGACTTTAATTGAAACATTTAAGTTCATATCCTACGTCTGACGTCATGATGCAAACCTCACTAGGGACAGATCCTGTATCAACCAGGGTGCTGTGGTGGGCAGGGGCAGAGCACAACAAACAGACGAGGCCTTAGTCCTTGATGTGGCCATTGTTGGTTCGATTCCTGGCAAGATGACCTTTGCTGCATGTCTTCCCTCTCCTTCATTACCCACTTACCTGTCTAACTACTCTCAAATAAAGGCTGAGTCAAAAAAAAGACATTTAAAAGAGATCCTTTATAAGTTTACTTCTTTATTTGAAGTAAACTAAATGATTTGAGTAACACTGATTTAAACTAGTCATTTTAAACACACTTAATGAATTCAGTTAAAAAAAACTATATTGATTTGGATAAACTTAGTAGACATAAATTAATTGGATACACATAACTTGAGTTGGCTAGACTTGATGAATTGAGATGGATGATCAATTGAATTGGATAGAACTTGAGTATTTAAACTTAATTAAGTTGGATGAACTCAATTGAATTACTTGTTACCAATTGCTGCAATTCAATTATGTTGGTTCAACTGTTAAATATGTTAACCTTTCTATTAGGGCATGATTTAAATGAATTAAAATTTTTTAGCAATAACATTTCATCCATCATGGCATTAAATGATGGAACACCACAGTTTATCCAATTTAGAGTGCACTCTAGTGTACACTTTCGAGAATTAAGTGAAATTAATTAAGTGAGATTTGCACTTTGGAAAAATCTCACTTGAATATGAATACAATGAATATGTTTGCTTTGTACATGGATTTTACTAAAAATTGCACTCTCAAAAGTGTACACACGCACACACGCACAACACCCCACACGCACACACACACATATCAAAGAAACGGTATTGATGTACGAATTGTTATTGTGTTGTATTTATATGGTCATCCTCTCATAAATGAAGTAATTTTTTTGATCTGTTTCTGTTATTTATCTATCAGTGCTGATCGGTTCAGCAAAATTAAATCCCAGAAGCAGATCAGTAACAGATGGTTATTGTGCTTCGTCAAAGTAAGGGTCATCTCCAAAGGTTCAATCCATATGCTGTGGCACAAGTTTGGAGACGTGGAGTGGGTTTGCTTCAGCAGCTTGAAGCTATGCTTAAACACATTGTGGGCCATCTGTTAAAAAGCTGAAATTTAATAACAGGAGCCCTGAAGACACATTATCGACAGCGCTCTGGAAAATTCAGGGAATATTGTCTGAACAAGAAAAGATTAAGGGTTTGGGGACGGCAAAAACAAAGTACCATGATGAATTCAATTCTTTTGTCAGTGACTGTTGAAACAGGATAGTTGAAACTAAGAACTCCTTGACAGATGATGAAGGTCAAAGGGCCGAAGGTTCCAGAGTGAAAGTAGCTCAGTGCTATTCATGTTACCTTACTGATATTATGATAGTGATCCAAAGAAGGTGGTCCTATGAGACGGGAGTTTTTCTAACAGTCTCATGTAATGTACCCTGACTTTAAAGCAGTGTTTCTCAACCTTTTTTGTGCCAGCGCCCCCCCTTAGCCCTTATCCAAGTCCCTCACCGCCCCCCACCAAAGAATTTGCAGGCTACTTTGCACTGACCATTATTTTATCATTAATATTACTATCACTATTGTAGATGTTTTGATTTTTATGCTTGTTTCTGTATTTATCAAAGATAATTTCCCATAGAACAGAAATAGAAATTATTTTCACAGGTGTTTACAAAAAAAAAACCTACAAAAAAAAAACCTACCGATTTTAACATTCAAGTTAAAATCGGTAGGTCTAACAGCAGCCAATCAGAGTGGAAAAAATATTCTTATTTTGTGCCATTTTCTAGTTGTTAAATCTTGCACAAATGATCAGATAAAAGATTAACATGCCAGTTTAAACTTTGAACTATTTGCAAACCGACTGAGCTCTGCAACATTAAAACATGGATAGAACTGTAACTACATTAATCATAGCTCTTCTTCTCCTCAGTGTTTTTGTGAGTTTCTGGTGGTGCAGCTCTGTGCTGCCTTCAGGAGAATGGGACATCAGAGTATCATCTATAAAACTTCACCACATGGCATTTATTGTGCAAACCAGAGCTTTCAGTGGAAAAACAAAAGTTCCTTTTAATGCCATACAAATATGAGACAGAAACATGGATTATAGTATTACTGGACAGAAATTACAAAGAACAAATCTGGTTCTTAATCAAGTCCTAATGAGTCAAATTGAAAGTGTCATGGAGTCATCAGCCTCATGACATTAATACTGACATGGAAAATAATATTGAAGAAATAAATATATCAAATCTAATTAAAAAAGTGATAAGTTATTTACTGTTATGGTCTGTAAGATATATTTATTCTCAGTATCAGATATGGTGTCAACAAACCCATGACACTTCAACAATATTATTTTACCTTTTATCTGGAAATAGTGTCTGTTTATTCTTGCCATACAGTCCTCTGTATTAATTATTGCTCGAAAGGTCTTGCCATACCAGTTTATTCCTCTGTATTTGCTTTAGTTTTTTCTTAGTTTATTCTTGCATTTTGTTCTTCATTTATTTCCATTTTCATCTGATTAGTATTATCCTCTCTTGGTTTATTGCTATGTCCACTTTAGTTTCTTTCCTGTTGCTAGATTTATTTGATCGTTTATTGACCATCGTTAATCTTCACTCATCACCTGCTGCGCCTCCTAATCGTCATGTTTCACATCATGTGTTGATTTTTCACTGTTCACCGTCGGATTCTCTGTTTTTATGCCATAATTCACATCTAGTTCGTCGCTCCGTTTTATGTCCCGCTTCTCCTGTTTCAGAGTTTTGCGCAATGTGTGCGTCTTTTTTTTTAAGCCCTTAAGGTGCAGGGCGGTCGGGAAGCGTATCGATGGGGAAAAGGCAGACTGACATAAACCTTTTAAACAACGGAAACAATTTCTGCATTCTGATTATTGAAATTTAAAAGTGCCGTGTTGTTCTACCCCCGTTTCATACCGGACCACTTACAGCACCGTTGTTAACGCTATAAAATGAACGCTCTCTATCGTGGTATCACTATGGAGGGATTTCTTTATTTGAATGGGTTCATTTTTCAGAGGGATACACAGCGAGGGTATCGTGATTTTAGCTACCAGTAGCAGGAGAACGGAGCTGCGCCAAGAAGCTAACAGAAGCTAACAAACACTGAATAGAAGAAGAGCTGCCATCGATACAGTTGCAGCCAAGCATGGTTTAATGTTACACAATACAGTTTTACCAAGTTGCTCAAAGTCTAAACTGGCGTTGTGCATTTAAGGTGTAAAGTTTACCTTCGACCAAACGCCCCCCAAAGGCATCCCAGCGCCCCCCTTTTGTAAAAATGTCCGCCAGCGCCCCCTGCCGTCCTCTGAACGCTCCCTGGGGGGCGGTACCGCCCACGTTGAGAACAGTTTGTTTAGACAAAATGATACACTTGGTGTGTATTCCAAGCATCATTTCACAATGCAAAGACAAACATTATTTTTGGGAAGTAATGACTTTGATTTTTGGCTGAATCAGAAATCAATGATGTTTGAAAAACGTATTCTCAATTTACTTATTGATCTTTCACTAATAGATCAGTTAATAATTTTGGAAAAGAAAGACATGATGTGGAGATGAGACAAAGCTTTTGCAGAACATTGGGAAGAACAGTTGCTGTTAGCCACTCAGCCAGCAGCTGCAGGAATGTCGACTTGGCTTTGGGTAAATGGGCAGTAGAGTCAGTTCAGTGATGGTATTAGTGACTATCAAACAAAGTCGCTGAGCGGCTGAGTAGGGGAGTGGTTGTTGACGCGCAAGCTAATCAAAACGTAAATCCAAGCTGCAGTTGCAATGATTTTATCATCAATATCCAAAGGCAAACAGTGTTCAAAAGCAGCATAAAAACGGATCCGTAGAATTAAACAGTGATCAAAGACAAAACATAGCGGTCAGCAAAAAGTAGACCTCCCCCATCACCCACTCACTGAAGTCACCAGGTGAGCAACAGGTGATCTACAATCCCTAATAACACCACGTGATCTCACATTACCCCTATCCACAACAGATGGGATCAAAGGCAGTCTAATTATCTACATTCTGCTGAAATTCAATTCAAAACTTAAATTGACAGAAAATATACATTTCAGAGGAGTTTAAATTCACATGACTAATACAGGAGTCTGTAAATCCCCTGGAAGGCTGAGCACCTTCCAGCTTTATGTGTCCTACAGGGTACCTTCACTTCTCTTCCTGGGCTGGTTTCTGGCACAGATTTTATCCTTTCAAACTCTTATATTTTCTGCATCTTGCAGTTAAAACAAGAGCAACATCAACCAGACCTGGAAAAGATTTCTGAAATTTTATCTACACCTTATGATTAGAACATTTTAACCTGCTCTTTTTAGTCTCTGTGACGTCAGAATCTGAATGATAAAGTAAAACTTGTATGGTGTGCTGCTGACCCCTAGTGATTGCCTTCAAACCACAGATGAAGATGGTTTTACAGCAATAAATCAGATGTAAATGAGTAAACTAATACATGCTATCTGTTAGATTCAGGCCATTTCACCTGCCCTAGCCTGTGCCTATTTGGTCTGGGGGGATACACTCACCCACCCACCACCACAAATCAAATACAGACACACACACACACCAACACATATAAGCCAAATGGATGAAAGTCATACAACAATGGAATAAAAAAATAAAAAAAAAAAAATATATATATATATATATATATATATATATATATATATATATATATATATATATATATATATATATATATATCAGTATGTTTTATGATCCATTATCTTTTTCTGGCTCAGTGTTTGGTGTTTTCTGTGTTCTGAAGCCCCCAGACTGTCATGTCATAACCTTCAGTGACACTCCTCTCAAAGAGTTCTACCAATTTCTACTTGTGTCAGTGTACTTCAACAAAGAGCATAAGATGGCCTCCCACTGCATGTGAGGGTTCACTCATTCTGTCTGGTTCCATTTTGAGGGGTGGTAAATAAAAGACATGACTCCTCAACACAAATCAAATGAGGTTCATGAGGCATACATTTTTGACATTGAGTGACACTCACCAGCTCTCACATTACACATATGCAAATCTATGAGTAGTTCCTCGTAGATTTGCATTCCTTATAGATTTGCGTATGTGTAATGTGAGCACAAAGGAGAGATGAGCAGAGAGATAATGAATAGCAGCTGTTTCCAGCAGCATGTTGGCCTTCTCTGTCAATAAGTGATGACCCCGCTGGCTGGCACTTAGCCATTCTGGAGTCACTTAATACTGAGGTTACTGACCCTGCGATTGCATAATGTCTGCTTGCATAATGTGCTTGAATTACAAACTGGGATGTTGGTGGATCTTCTTGCTTTTCTTCCACATCTTTTTGAAAGAGTATTGACCAAGACCTGCAGTGAAAGGAGAAACACTCAGAGGTTGGAGTTTATTACCTGATCTGGCCTGTGAGCTACGTTATTGATTATTGAAGGATAATCAATAGGATTAGGACAGTGTCCTGGACAGTGTCATCTCTCTCTCTCAAACACACACTAATATACATTTATTGGTAAGCAGGTTTTCCAACAAAGTATCTTTTAACCTCCATTCATAAATTATCTGAATTTTTGATGTACAAATTAACAGGATGCTTGTAATGAAAGTGCTATGTGTGCGTGTGTGTGCCTGCACGTGTGTGCGTGCGTGCATGTGTGCGTGTGTGTGCCTGCGTCTGTGTGTGCGTGTGCGTGTGTGTGTGTTCTGGCAGATAAATTTTCATAAAAGTCACAAAAGAGAAATATTTTGGACCATGGTAAAACACCACTCATTGTGGAGACACGGATGACCTGAGTCTCTGTTATATTGGTTGCTTAGCTTGTTTTTTTATAATAACAGAGAGTAGTGAGCACTACAGATGATCTACCTTAGTGGGACTACAACCAGAAAGTGTTTGTCATGGGTTAGCTCATATTTCAGTATGAGAAAAATTTACAACAATAACACAGAGGTTTTTAAAAAAACAAGTTGTGTTTAGAGTTGTCAGTTTAATGTGACATTCATGTAAAGTCATTCAGTTTCTTCTATTTTTATTACACCAATTAATTTCTTTTTTGTTTATCTCAATCACCTGAGCGTTTGAACTCTGTTAGCCCAGAGTTCAAACACTCTTTTATTTGAATTTTAACCTATCTTTAAATTACACTTGCATTTATTAAGGAGTTTTCTTTTGTAGAAAAAATATATAACTGAACTGTGAAATAAAGCAAAGTGTAGTTTATTTTGGCTTGCATGTGAAAACAAAAAGTTCACACTACAATGTTATATCCCGAAAGTAGGGCATTTAAGTAGAATTACAGAGCTGTAATATCCTTATAAAAACAATCTACTGAAAGAAAAGCAAAAGGCAGTGAACATATCAGTGTCTCAATAACGTGCCATGTGCCTTAGCACTGATTACTAATTCTCACTCTTTCTAAGTGAGAACTAAGGGCTTCCCTCAGGAAGCATGATTCATGACAAAATTAAAGTCAGATTTTCAGGGACTGAGAAAATTGTAGACAAAAAGTATCCACCAGAAACCATCTTTTGTTTTGCCTTAAACCCGTTCACTTACTGTTTTTTTCCAGCAGATGTCACAGGAACACAATACATCACATATTGAAGTGTCAGAAAAAAGGTGGTTTTACAGTAAGGTCAGATTCATACCATTTTCCAACTCAAAAAGAACTGAAAATGTTTGGATTTTTACACCATTTATATTTTAAGATAAAAGTGCAACTTTTCTTCTCTTGCTTGAACTTAAACAGATAAGAAAGTATATCTTTCTTGTTATGCTTGGCAAATGTGACAAGAATAAAATATTGCATCTGAGGAGGAAAAAATTCTTGCCATTTCACAAGGACTTCTTTGAAAATAGTTTGGAAATGGCAGGTCAGGACCACACCTATGAATGCATGTGCTTGGTTGGGTTCTAATGAAGCCTCAAACAGCCAAACCATGTAGAACAAATGCTTTCTGCTATTCTTTTGTCTTCATAAAAGCATTTTAAAAAGCCCTCAGTAGCATTTATAGCTGCTTCGCTCTAACACTGGGATGGCCTGAAGTTCATATGTAAATTCATCTTACTGAGAGTAATTAAAGGAAACAGACACATTTCCCCTCACTTTTGTAAGGATGCAGGACAGAAGTCAAAACGGTTTGATACAGCTAAGGTCAGAAGTATTCACAGCTTGTTGACATTCAACAAGCTACAGAGAAAGCTTCATGTTTCTTCAACCTTGTTTCAGACCTCCAGATATATGAGATTCAAAGTAAAAAGGGGAGAAGATGCATGTGTGTGCGTGTGTGTGTTTGCATATCTCATCTACTCCTACAAAATGTGTAATCAAACCAAAATTGTTATTTAAACAGTTTTTTTTCTTTTTTCATAAAATTGTTACTTTTAGCATTTGTGGCTTTACTGTTTCAATCACTGGAATTGCAGTCATTCCTAAAATCACACAATGTTCAAAGCAATAAGGCACAAAGATAAAGGTATAAAAAATAATTTCCATTTAATTTTTTCCAAAAAATAATTTAAAGAATTCCATCCTAAAGCAAATATCTCAAATTGTACTAAAAAGAAACCAAAGGAAAATCTCAGCTAAAGCAAATCTAATTAATATAAACAAAAAACGGATCTCCAACAATGAACACACCGGGGAACTTTACACAAAGGCTAGCTTACAAGGCAAATGTTACAAGGGGAGCAGAGAGCAGGGAAGGGCAAATCCTGAATAGGGAACTGATTCAAGTCAGCAAATGAAAAGTACAACACAAATGTTAAAATAAAACACAAAACGGTTTCCAATCCACAGAATTTAGAAATCCCAATAACTCATAAAAAGTCCCGTCCTCCAGCCATTTCTTTCAGGCTCAGCAAAAAATAAAGACAGTTAATGATCTACAAACAGTTGAGCTGATTATCAAATATGTACAGCCATATTAGCAAACATCAGAAACAAATGAAATCATAAATAAATGTGCTGTTGTGACAGAAAACGTATTACAGTTATAGAATAAATCCTAGCTCTAAGAAATGACTGGAGGAACCTCGACAGTTCTCATTCAGGTTCAAATTGTACATCTAGATTCTAGAAAGAATATTTTGACCTCTTGCAGGGGAAAGATGTCTTTCTGCTTCCATTTTTATCTCTGACAATTAAAATATCTCTGGTTGGGTGTCTGTAATTTTTGAATCTCTTAAGAAAATTAAGGTGTGGGTGTGGATGTGGATGTGCGCATGTGTGTGTCACAGTTATTTGTGACACTGTGTGGTCAGGTCTAAGGCCTTGGCAGTCTGATAATCAGACACGATTGTCAGCATTCCAGACTGCATTGTTTTGACTGCATGGAATGTTGAAGCTGATGTTGCTCCGTTTTCATTGCAAACACAAAACCTGGTTAAGTTTTAATAACTATTTAGTCATGTCTTGATCCTCTACTCATTTTTTTTAAATGATTAAGAAAAAAAAATCATGTGACACAGAAGACGCAGAAGGGTTTGTGAAGTCAACAAGTGGAATATTAACCAAGTCCTTCCAACTTTCAAAAAAGTCTTAAAAATTATATTTGATTTTAGAGAGTATCTTTTGAATAGACATAGACAGACTTTATTGTCATTCAATTGAAATTTCACTCATAGACTCCAATAATAATGAAATAAAAAAGTAGTAATGTACTGAAGGTCTTCATTACTTGGCTGTACAACACTTACAATGTGTGTTAAATGATTAAAGAAATGGATACAAACAGATTGAAGTATTTTATTGATTGTGTGTTTTTATGCAGTGGCATCTCAGCTGGAACTGATGGTTTCCTGTTAAAATACAACAAACACAGGGATAATATAAGTATTGTGATTGTTTGAAATGCACTGAAATGTTTGAAGGCTTTGTGTGGGTGTGGCTTATCTCTGTGTCTTCCTCTGCAGGGTGTTCAGGCTAAAAGATTCCCCAGGGGCCTGATCACCTTTTAAAGGTTCCAGAAGAGACCAAAGCAGATGGAAGAGGGGGAGCAATAGAGCTATGCACTTTATAAATTTAATGTTGGATTTATATTTTTATCGATAGAGATTTGTTTTTAGAGATGCTTAAAATGAATAGCATTTAGTAATGTATGTTATTCTGAAGATTTGGTTACTTTGTCAAAGTTTGTTTGTGTGTATGTATTTTGCTTTAGCCTGTTTCTTGGTGGGTTTGTTAACTGGAACAGCCAGGGACTATAAAAGGCTGCATGTTGGCCACATTGGTTGTTGTTGCTGCTGAGACCCTAGCCTGTTGTGAGCAGGGTTGTTTGTCTGTTAAATGTTGGTGAATAAACACCCAGTGGGATTGCACTGTTTCTATGCCTCAAGTCTCTACTTCCTCCAACTTCTAAGGGCCATTCTAACAAGCGGTGTCAGAAGCTGGGGCCGGAGTCACAAGGTGGAGTTGAGGATGACAAAAGACAGAGAAAAGAGGAAACAAGACCAACAGGTGGATCCTGATGATGGAGCAAAGTCATCTGCTGATCAGGTGGGCGTGGCACCCAGCAACCCTGACAAGATTGAGGAGCTTGCAGATTTGGTGAAATCCCTCATTCAGTCTCAATCAGTGAGAGACCAACAGCTTGCAAATGAAGCTTCCCATCAAGAGCATAGATGGAAGAGTATGCAGCACCTGTTTCACCAAATACAGCAGCAAGTGAATGATCTGACACAAGACTCTGGAGGTGACCAGCTACAGCCTGGAGCAGCACAGCCTCAAGATGACATGGATGATCCAGGAGAAGGGCCAAGTCAACCGTCTTGGTGTGTTGGGTCTCATAGGGATTTCAGCAAGCACAGAGAACCTAAGCTACATCCTCTACTGCCTAATGATGACATTGAACATTTTTTGACCACTTTCGAAAGAATGGCCCAAGTCTGTCGATGGCCAAAAGAGGAATGGGCAATCCAGCTAATTCCCCTACTGACAGGCAAAGCATGAAGTGCTTATGTCTTGATGGATCTTGCAGACTCAGACGACTATGAAAGAGTGAAGGTGGCCATATTGCTAGAGTATGAAATTACAGCTGAAACCTATCGTTGAGGTTTCCGTTCCTTGGACATTCTTCCAGGAGAGACTCCACAAGAGCTGTGTGTGCGCCTGAAAGAAGTGTTTTTCAAGTGGGTTAAACCGGACAAAGCAACAGTAAAAGAAATTTCAGAGACAATGATTCTGGAACAGTTCCTGAGAATGGTTAACTCTGAACTAGAGGTGTGACTTCGTGAGCATGACTCAAAGACAGCAGAGAAAGCAACACAACTGGCTGAGGTCTTCACGGCAGCTAGACGAGGAACAAAGCACAGTACTTTTGGCCGAGACGCCAACTTTGCCCACAAAAGTAAGTCCAATGGGGATGAACAGTGTGGTGGTCAATTAGAGAACAGGACATTTTCTAGTGGTAGGCAACTTTCCTCTAGTAAGTACAAACCTGATTCTGTTAAGAACCCCCCTTTTCGTTCTGTCAAGCGTGATATAAGATGCTATTTATGTAATGGACTGGGCCACACTCAGTACCCCCTTATTCAGGGGGGTGGCTGGGGGTGCTTGAGCACCTGCCATTTTTGCTCCTTGCCCCCAAGTGCCCTTTTGATCAAATTTTTAATTTTTTTTTTGTATTATTTCCTAAGCCCTATTCTGACACATAACATGTACTAAAATTATTTGTAGTTTTTTTTTTTGTTGGGGTTTTTTGTACAACATACTAAGCCCTCTGGTCACCTTGTTACCTTTGACCTTTTGGCATGACGCAGTTGTCTCGTGCAGTGAGATAAGGCGGCTAACTGGAGCTCAACATAGCGAACGTTCCAGATTACAGATCAGTTTTTGAATAAAAAAAAAACGTCTTTGGTGAATAAAGTGGAGTAGACTTGCTTCTTGTCAGATGACGGAAAACGTTGAAGTATCGTTTCTGCTTCAGCACGGAGTAGCGGTTTAAACAGAGAGGTAATGAAATACAACAGACACTGACAGGCCTCTGCGTCTGCCTTTCTCTGAAGAACTACTGAGGGGAGGAGACAGCCAAGTGAGGAAAAACTGTTCTTATCTATCGATTCAGTATTTTTATCATACAGAGGTTAGGCTGTTGTTGTTGTGTTATTAGCTAGCTGCTAGCTAACGACTTTGCTAGCAAAGCTAGATAACTAAAAAGCTTCTTCCCTGTATTGTTAATATCAGTCATTCTTCAGTGTCGCTTATGCAATAGGGGCACATCGCCCGTCCAAAACTGATCATCTCCATAATGGATAAATGTCAGATCTTCTAATTTCCTTTGCTGCATAATGTACATTGCATTTATTCTGGCGTTAGGTAAATGTATCTTGAGGGAGAATAGCACTTAAATAAAAGTCCAACAAGGATATTCATTTAGAATTAAAAATAACTCACCCTGAATTACCATGATAGAGATAATGTATATAAAAGTGTGTCATTAATGAAGGGGAAAAAACTCAATCCAGACTTTAAGTACGTTTAGGGTCTGATTCACAGAGTATTAGGCTAAATCTTTCCCCAATTATTCAATGAAAAAAAAAAGTGACCTCAGTTAAGTAAAATAAAATTGTTAATAAAACCTTTGGAATTGTAATGATTTATTTTTTTAAAAACAAAACGTCTTGTTTAAAAAACTTTTTTTTATTATTGAATAACTCATTTTTGTCTCATGAACTTAAAAAGTTATTTGCCAAACATAAACTTTTATTTGCACACATCAGAAATCTTTTCTTGTGATTTTGGACCCTGCCCACGACGTCATGTGAGAATCACAAGCAAAACTTTGAGTCACAAACCAAAACTTGGAATAGCAAGAAAATATTTATGACATGTGCAAATAAGTTTGTTTTGCAAATAATTTTTTCACTTCATGAGACAAAAATGTGTGATTTTAATAAAAAAAAGTTTTTTTTAAGCAAAACTCAGTAGGCTTTTCTCATGGTGACATGCATTAACAATTCACATTTTGCTTTTTTTTCTTCTTTCTGCAGTTCCACATTAAAGTTTGATGCAGCTCTGCTTTCCTGAATGGACCATCTTCATCTCCACTGCAGTAGGAAACAGGCAGCTCTTTTTTATAGATTACAGTACACTAAAAGGTTGCATTGTGCCCTTGTTTATATTTTTAATAGTGTAATTCTGTAAAGACAATATGTCTGGTGGTCTAGCTCTGATTTACATATCTTGCTAAACTGCGGGTTTGAATATTGCAATACTTTCCTATAACAAAATAGACCTGCAGAAAGAAATTACTAAATAAAATATCTTCCATATGCATAGTTATATGTTCTGTATAGAGATTTTTCTTAGCTTTGATTGCAAAATGACAAAAGTTTGTAATTTATCATTGTTTTATTAAACTCTAAAAACTGTGTGGCTTTAATATTTTGTCCTAAAATGCGGTTAGATGTGCCCTTTTTTTTTTGAGCACCTGCCCCTTTAGTGGTCTCTGCACGGCCCTGCCCTTACTAATCAGTCTAAGCCATCCCTGTTTTGCATCGTCCCCAGACCCACTACATATGCTCGCACTGCACCAGTTCTGATTAATGGGCAGCGTGAAACAGCCTTGCTGAGATACAGGAGGATTTCAGACTGTGGTTTTGTCTTCCTTAATACCTAGAGAAAAGTGGTCTGAGGAGAAATGTCACATAATCTGCATACATGGGGATAAGCATGAATATCCAATGGCTGACGTATATCTGACTGTGGTAGGGCACACATTTTTTATGTCAGTAGCTCTTGCATCAAAGCTGCCTTATGCTGTTTTTCTGGGTAATGATGTCCCCATAATTGCAGATCTCATTCAGCAAACAGAACTACATCCTCCCAAAGTACTGATGCCCACACACCCAGAAAACTTTCACCCCCAGAAAGTGACTGATACTCTTTTAGCCCAAACCATAGAGTTTCCATGTAAAGTAGCAGCTGCAGGGCACAACATGGTCACCACAAGGGCTCAAAGTGCACAAAACGCCTTGAGAGAGTTGCCATTTTTTGAGGAAGTATGGGTCCCATTGGACCAGTTAAGTCTTATAAAACTAAAGCTGAGAAAAGGAGGGACAAGATAAGAGGTTCAGCCAGGCAAACAGCCAATACTTTTAAACCATTCCAGCTTCTAGATGTTAATCTTCCAGCTAATGTGGGTGAGCTTCAGAGACAGGATCCAACTTTAAAATGTTGGTTTGATAAAGTCATAGGGGTGGACAAAAGCACACAGGGCACTGCAGGGTTTCTTGATGAAGCTACTTATGTAGTGAAAAGGGGAATTTTGTATCAGTGTAAAGGGGATGTGGAGCCCTTAGCATTACCACAACAGTTCAGAGAGAGAGGGTAATGGATCTGGGACACACAGTTCCATGGGCTGGACATATGGGATTTCAGAAAATGCTGTGTATGATTGCCAGAAGATTTGTGTGGCCAGGAATGCATACTCAAATATCAGTCTTCTGTAAGTCCTGTGTTAAATGTCAATTCACTTCAGGAAAGAAAATTTCTCAGGCCCATCTTCAGCCCCTACCAATTATTGGTACTCCTTTTGAGAGAATAGGGATGGATGTAGTGGGTCCCTTAGAGAGAAGCTCAGCAGGCAACAAGTACATTCTACCATACCATACCAACTTTATTTATAAAGCACTTTAAAACAACCACAGCTGATACAAAGTGCTGCACATTAAAACACAACATAACAATTTAAATAAATAAATAAAAAACTCTTACAGTTTAAAAACATACAATTTCAAACTCGATCCCGCTGGAGTTGTAAGCCAAGTAAAATAGATGGGTTTTAAGACGAGCTTTAAAAGTGCACAGTGAAGGGGCCTCTCTAATGTGCAAAGGCAAGTCACTCCATAACTTAGGACCCATGACAGAGAAAGCCCTGTCCCCTCTGAGCTTTCTTCTTGGTCTCGGCACCTCCAAGAGCAGCTAATCTGCGGACCTGAGAGACCGATAAGGTATGTAGGGGTGAAGAAGCTCAGAGAGGTAAGCCGGGGCAAGATTATGTAGTGATTTAAAATCAATCATAAGAATTTTAAAATTAATCCTAAAATATACAGGCAGCCAGTGAAGTGAGGCCAGGACAGGGGTCACGTGTTCCCTCTTTCGAGTTCCTGTCAACAGTTGTACAGCAGCATCTGAACCAGCTGCAAAAGTGAGACCAGCGACTGACTGACTCCCAGATAAAGTGAGTTACAGTAATCCAGTCGAGTCGAAATAAAAGCGTGGATCACTGTTTCAAAATGCTGCCTGGAAAGAAAAGATTTCACTGATGCCAATCGCCTTAAATGATAAAAACTGGATTTAACCACGGCTCTGATTTGGCTGTCCAATTTGAAATCACTGTCCACCTTAAAACCAAGGTCTGTAATAACAGGTTTAAAATATACCTCCAAGGGTCCCAGGTCAACAGAGGAGGACTCACAGGAGCCTCTGGGTCCAAACACCATCACCTGTTTTCTTTTCATTAAAATTTAAAAAGTTCAAGGCCAACCAAGCTTTTATATCACCTAGACATGCCAGGAGTTGTTTGATAGAATGTACACCCTTCTGCTTCAGAGGCAAATAAATCTGGCAATCGTCAGCATAACGATGAAATTAAATCCCATGTTTCCTGAGGATAGAACCCAGAGGCAGTAAATAAAGAAAGAAAAGCAGTGGGCCCAGAATATGGCATTGAAGCAGCAGATGATTCAGAGTCTCTAATATTCACTGGAAATGTTCTGTCCTCCAGGTAAGACCTGAACCATTTAAGAACATTGCCACCAATACCTACAATATGCTGTAATCGCGATATTAAAATGTCGTGGTCTACTGTATCAAAGGCAGCAGTTAGGTCAAGTAAAATCAGAACAACATAATTACCAGAATCACATGCAAGAAGGATGTCATTAAAAACTCTTATTAAAGCAGATTCTGTGCTATGAAGAGTTTTAAAACCTGACTGAAAAACCTCCAGAATGCCATTCTCATCTAAAAACTGTTTCAGCTGACAGTACACAATTTTTTCTAAAACCTTAGAAAGAAAAGGCAGCTTCGAAATAGGCCGATAATTAGCCAGAACAGTTTGATCAAGGCCAGGTTTTTTAAGCAGTGGCTGCACTACTGCATGTTTAAAACTAGCAGGGACCACACCTGAGGACAGACTGCTATTTATAATTGCAAGAACATTTTATCTATGCTAGATAAAATATCTTTAAAAAGCTGTGGAGGGACGTGATCACGGGGGGAACCTGATGGTTTAATATGGCCAACCGCGTCCTCTAAAAGTGAGACAGTCACAGGCTCAAACTGAGTGAAAGCAGCAGAGCAAGGGACCGAAACAGAGGGGTCAGGAGCTGTAATACGAGCCCTGGTACTACCAACCTTTTTAATAAAAAAAACACAGAAAATTATCACACATTTCAGGAGAAGCTTCCAAACAGGCATTCTGTGGAATATTAAGCACAGAGTCAGTGGTGTTAAATAAAACACGTGGGTTATGGCTGTTTGAGAAAATGATATTTGCCAAATATTCCCTTTTTGCCTCTTTAACTGTGCTCTGGTAGAGACGCCAACAGTATTTTAAAATTTGAAAAGTAACCTGCAATTTATCCTTTTTCCACCTGCGTTCAACACGGCGACATTCCTTCCTGACAGCACGAGTTCTGTCATTAAACCAGTGTTTCTCAATTCCAGTCCTCATGCCCCCCTGCCCTGCATGTTTTAGATGTTTCCCTTCTGCCACACACCTGGATTCAATATTTTGGTGATTAACAGGCCTCTGCAGTACTTGAAGGTCATGCAATCATTTGAATCAGCTGTTCTGGAGTAGAGGCACATCTAAAACATGCAGAGCAGGGGGGCGTGAGGACTGGAATCGAGAAGCACTGCATTAAACCAAGGCTCAGGTTTAATCTTTGGCTGCCTGGTTTTTAATGGAGCAACCGAGTCCAGGATGGTTTGGGAGGAAGAATAGAACCAGGACCAGAGCTCTTCTGTATCAGAGTAGAGGAAGTCAGATGATCCACAGAGCTGAAGAAAAGCAGTAGAGAACTGAGTGGCAGTGGAAGCATTAATAATCTGACAGCGCCGAACAGCAGCACGAGTTTTAACTGCAGTAGGTGTCAAACTGACACTGAATAAAACAGGCAGGTGATCCAAGAACACAGAGCCACAGCTTTCCAGGTTAGTCACAGGCAGACCTCAGGAAATAACCAGGTCCAGTGTGTGTCTGTGCTCATGTGTAGGGCCGGATGCGGCCTGTACCAGGTTAAAGGAGTCCAGAAGGCTTAAAAAGTCCTTTACCAGAGGTTTATCAGGACAACACACGTGTATATTGAAGTCTCCAACAATAAGAACATGTTCATAGTTAGTTATAATCCCAGATAAAAAGTCAGAGAAGTCGCTTATAAAATCCTTATTATATTTGGGGGGCCGGTAAACGACAGCACAGAAAACTGGGTTTACGTGTCTCATCTCATTCTAGTTGTATGCGATTATGCAACTTGATATCCTGAAGCGTTTCCCCTGAGGTGTGTGAAAGCCAGAAATGTTGCCAACTGTCTGATACAACTGTTCTCCAGAGTAGGGATACCGAAAGAGGTTTTGACTGACTGTGGAACAAACTTCATGTCTAAGCTGTTACAAGTCTACCAGTTGCTAGGAGTGAAGGGAATTAAGACCACCCCCTATCATCCTCAAATGGACGGGCTTGTTGAGAGATACAACCAGACTCTAAAGAACATGCTATGCAAGTTTGTTTCCACTACAGTCATGGCCAAAAGTTTTGAGAATGACACAAATATTATATTTTCACATGATCTGCTGCCTTCTGGTTTTCATGTGTGTATGTCAGATGTCACATACAGAAATACAATTGCAATCATATTATGAATAACAAAAGCTTTTATTGACAGAATGAGTTAATGCAGCAAGTCAATATTTGTAGTGTTGACCCCTCTTCTTCAGGACCTCTGCAATTCTCCCTGGCATGCTCTCAATCAACTTCTGGACCAAATCTTGACTGATAGCAGTCCATTCTTGCACAATCAATGCTTGCATTTTGTCAGAATTCCTAGGTTTTTGTTTGTCCACCCGTCTCTTGATGATTGACCACAAGTTTTCAATGGGATTAAGACCTGGGGAATTTCCAGGCCATGGACCCAAAATCTCTGTTTTGTTCCCTGAGCCAGTTAGTTATCACCTTTGCTTTATGGGAAGGTGCTCCATCATGCTGGAAAAGGCATTGTTCATCACCAACCTGCTCTTGGACGGTTGGGAGAAGTTGCTCAAGGAGGACATTCTGGTTCCATTCTTTATTCATGGTTGTGTTTTTAGGCAAGACTGTGAGGGAGCCAACTCCCTTGGCTGAGAAGCAACCCCACACATGAATGGTTTCAGGATGCTTTACAGTTGGCGTGAGACAAGACTGGTGGTAGCACTCACCTCGTCTTCTCTGAACAAGTTGTTTTCCAGATGTCCCAAACAATCGGAAAGGGGATTCATCAGAGGAAATGACTTTACCCCAGTCCTTAGCAGTCCACTCCCTGTACTTTTTGCAGACTATCAGTCTGTCCCTGATGTTTTTCCTGGAGAGAAGTGGCTTCTTTGCTGCCCTCCTTGAGACCAGGCCTTGCTCCAAGAGTCTCCGCCTCACAGTGCGTGCAGATGCACTCACACCTGCCTGCTGCCATTCCTGAGCAAGCTCTGCACTGCTGGTAGCCGGATCCCGCAGCTGAAACACTTTTAAGAGACGGTCCTGGCGCTTGCTGGTCTTTCTTGGGCGCCATGGAGACTTTTTGGCAACAATGGAACCTCTCTCCTTGAAGTTCTTGATGATGCGATAGATGGTTGACTGAGGTGCAATCTTTCTAGCTGCGATACTCTTCCCTGTTAGGCCATTTTTGTGCAGTGCAATGATGACTGCACGTTTCTTTAGAGATAACCATGGTTCACAGAAGAGAAACAATGATGCCAAGCACCAGCCTCTTTTTAAAGGCTGGTGAATGACAGTGGTGTCATTCTTACTTAATCATGACAGATTGATCCCCAGCCCTGTCCTCATCAACACCCACACCTGTGTTAATGGAGCAATCACTGAAACGATGTTAGCTGGTCCTTTTAAGGCAGGGCTGCAATGAAGTTGAAATGTGTTTTGGGGGATAAAGTTCATTTTCTAGGCAAATATTGACTTTGCAATTAATTGCTGTTAAAGCTGATCACTCTTTATAACATTCTGGAGTATATGCAAATTGCCATTATAAAAACTGAGGCAGTAGATTTTGTAAATATTAACATTTGAATCATTCTCAAAACTTTTGGCCATGACTATACAGGAGCAGATTGGGACCAGTGGTTGCCTTATTTACTGTTTGCCTACAGAGAGGTCCCACCGGCTTCAACTGGATTTTTGCCATTTGAACTGCTCTATGGATGCCAAGTGAGAGGACCATTAGACCTCCTGAAAGACTACTGGGAACATCCTGAATCAGCGGAGGAAAACATTGTGGCTTATGTGGTCAAGATGCGACAGAGGTTGGAGGAGATGACAGCTCTGGCACAGGAGAGCATGAATACAGCACAACAGAACCAGAAAAGATGGTATGACCAGAAATCTATAGAGAGGGTCCTGAAACCAGGCCAGCAGGTCCTATTACTGTTACCAACCTCGGATAACAAGCTGCTTACCAAGTGGCATGGTCCATATGAAGTGACTCGGCAAGTGGGTAAGGTTACATATGAACTGCTTATGCCTGATGGAGTGAAAAAACATCAGACATTTCATGTGAGTTTGCTGAAAGAATTCCAGGTGTGTGCAGCAGCTCTTGATTTGTGATGTTCAAGATGAGGAGGTGAAGGTGAAGTTTCTGCCCTCCAACGAAACGCAGATTGGTGTGGTTGATCTGTCTAATCTGTTAGCAGCCCAGCAGGAGGAGGTTGCATCTCTACTGGATTCTGAACTCTTTTCAGAGGCTCCAGGTTTCACAGACCTGCTGCAACATGACATCTGTCTCAAGAAGGATGCGCCAGCTCGGCAGAAGA
This sequence comes from Poecilia mexicana, assembly GCF_051168715.1. Lineage (NCBI taxonomy): Eukaryota > Metazoa > Chordata > Actinopteri > Cyprinodontiformes > Poeciliidae > Poecilia > Poecilia mexicana. Next base: position 33,170,250 of record NW_028263375.1, read on the forward strand.
GCTATAGGATTCCTGAGCAGTTGGTGCCAGAGCTCAAGAAAGAGATCAACTTTATGTTGGAACTTGGCATCATTTTTTTTTTTATTCCTTTATTTAACCAGGTAAACCCCATTGAGATCTAGGTCTCATTTTCAAGGGGGATCTATAGGGCTGCAACCAGTGAATGGTGCAGCCCTGTGGTTCTTGTACCCAAAAAAGATGGTTCACTGAGATTTTGTATTGACTTTCGTTATCTGAATTCTCTCAGTTTGATCCATATCCTATGCCCAGAATAGATGACCCTGTTGGAAAGAGTGGGAGGAGCAAGGTACATTATTACACTGGACTTAAGTAAAAGATATTGGCAGGTGGCACTAGCACCGGAGGCCCACAAGCTGACTGCATTCAGGACACCATTTGGTATGTATCATTTCAAAGTGATGCCATTTGGTCTACAGGGAGCGCCTGCCACTTTTCAAAGACTTATGGACCATGTTTTGAGAAATGTGTCAGGCTTTTCAGCAGCCTACTTGGATGATGTGGTTGTGTTCAGTCAAACCTGGAAGGACCACATGTTCCATTTACAACAAGTGTTGGGATGCATCAGAGCAGCAGTACTGACCATCAACCCCCAGAAATGTGCCATTGCCCAGAGAGAGGTGGCCTATCTAGGCTACATCATTGGTTTTGGCAAGATTAGACCACAGGTGGGGAAAGTGGATGCTGTTCGTACTTTCCCTGTACCCACAACAAAGAAGAAGGTGAGGAGCTTCTTGGGCCTGGTCGGATGGTACAGGAAGTTTATTCCTCAGTTTGCAGAATGCTCAGTTGCATTAAACAACCTGACAAAGGGTAAGTCCCCAAATAAGATCCAATGGACTGAGGAATTCAGCAAAGCTTTTGAAGATCTTAAAAATGCTATCTGCATTGACTCTGTTTTGCACACCCCTAATTTTGAGAAGTCCTTTACACTGCAAACGGATGCTTTGGGAGTGGGTCTTGGGGCTGTTTTGTTGCAGGAAGTGGATGGAGAGATGAAGCCGGTGGTGTTTCTGAGCCGTAAGCTTCTGGACAGAGAAACCAGATATTCAACAGTGGAAAAAGAATGTCTAGCAATGAAGTGGGCCATTGAATCATTGAGATACTTCCTGCTGGGACGGCATTTCTTTCTGGAGACAGATCACCGGGCCCTCCAGTGGCTGCATCAGATGAAAGATGCAAATGCATGGATTGCTGGATGGTACGTCACTCTGCAACCATATAACTTCTCTGTCCATTACAAGGCTGGAAGAACCAACACTGCAGCTGACTGTTTGTCCAGGATTCCTGAAAGTTAAGGTACTGTGAGCTTATGGAAAGGGGAGAGGAAATGTAATGAAGGTTTTCATTACTTGGCTGTACAACACTTAAAATGTGTGTTAAGTGATAAAAGAAATGCATACCCAGATAGCACACAACGTTAAATCAACGTTGAATTATAGATAGAATCGTTGATTTTTGGTTGAAGTCTACAAATGACGGTGGATCAATCATCAAACAACCATTCAATCAAACCGTTGAAACTGTGTCATTGAATCAACGTTGTTTTGTGGTTGAAATCTGATGACTGAAATGCCGAGGTTTAATTTATGGTTGAAGTCGACAAATGACGGTGGATCAACCATCAAACAATCATCCACCTCTAGCCAATTAACTAACGTTGAAACTGTGTCAATGAATCAGTGTTGTTTGTGGTTGAAATCTAATGAATGAAATGCTGAGGTCTGATCAACGTCTGATCAATCAGAGCTCTGGGTGAGAGCATTTAATTACTGAGCGGGGGTTATCATATTTTTAATAACACTGTAGAGGATAGTGAGTGGTGATTCCTTTCTGTACATTTTTTTACTTGTTAATAAAAATTCTTACTGACTGTCTGTGATATATTGACACAAAAACATCTACAACTTACTACAAGGAGTAGAGCGGTCCACCCCCACCATTTACATGAGTGGGATATCCCAAACACAGCCACTTCGCTGTTGGCTTGTTTGCAAAAGATGTTAATTAAATGTTGAATTATGATCACAAAGGTTGACTTTATGGTTAAGATCAACGACAAAAAAAAGTAAGAAAAATGTACAGAAATGAATCGTCACCCACTATCCTTTACAGTGGTTAATTTAAAATGTGATAACCTCCACTCACTACTAAAATGCTCTGACCCAGAGCACTGATGAGGAGAGGGGAAGGGGTGCGGCAAAACAGCATACATTCATTCAACATTGATCAGACATCAGCATTTCAATCTGGAAAGACTCAGACGAAGAAAAAGGAACAATTAAAAGATTTAATGACAGCAATGAATAACAGTTCTTTGGCGCTCGGGCCCCGGCAGCTGATCTGAGCTGAGATTTGATGTGAACTCGATGAACATCCCGATAACCGATTAGGGATGCTCTCCCCCGGGGCCCGACACTGGTAGTGGAGGTCTGGAAAGGGTGCCATCCTGGAAAGCCGAAGGATGTGGGTGGAGAAGGGGAGGTGGTGGGTTGAACGCAGCTGGGAAGCGGCCGACGACTTGGGTTTGGATCCTTTTATGCTGAGCTTGATTGATGATTGGACACGCCAGGTGAGGTCCAGCGCTGAGGTCGGAGATGAGCATGACGCCGATGAATGAACGGAGGGGATGGAGTCTTCCAGGTTGAATTTTCGTTATTAGCTTCATTTCAATCTGGAAAGACTCAGACGAAGAAAAAGGTACAATTAAAAGATTTAATGACAGCAATGAATAACAGTTCTTTGGTGCTCGGGCCCCGGCAGCTGATCTGAGCTGAGATTTGATGTGAACTCGAACATCCCGATAACCGATTAGGGATGCTCTCCCCCCAAAAAGGGGCTGAGGCCGGGGCCGAGGCCCAAAGAAAAGGGGGACCTAAAACTTGTGAGCTGGCTTGAGGGTGCGGAGAGAAACATCACAGTACTGGTAGTCGCCAAACGAGTGCAGAAGTCTAGAAGGTGAGAAGCTGGTAGGAGGAATCAAATTTGATTGCTAGAGGGGTTTTCATAATATCATGAAGCCCATTCGAAGAATGAAGGCATGCTAAGAGAAAGGCTGAAAAATACCAGGCAAAAGAGTGAAGGATAGTTGAAGGTGCAGAGCCAGGCAGGAGATGGGATCAGTTTCGGGGGGGACACAATCGCCTGGAGACAGGCTGGAGGATATATATATATATATATATAGGATAATAACGGTTCTTAGGAAATGAATGACAGTTCTTTGGCGCTCGAGCCCCGGCGGAAGATTTGAACTGTGATCTTGGGTGAACGCCCCCGACTCTGATTAGGGATGCTCTCCCCCACAAAAGGGGCTGAGGCCCTAAGGTGAGAGGAGGGAAAGGGCAACTGATCCACCTGTACATACTGCTGTAAACACCGTCCTATCTGAGCTCTTCACAAGAAACATGCAAAGGTAATAAAACGAAATAACACAGAGACATGAAGCAACACGGTCCTATTTCAGAAGGACGGAGAAGGACGGAGAATCACGAAGCTGTGGAGAAGATGAGACGTGCTGGCTGAGAAGCTGTGGCAAGCAGATGAACGGATTGAACGCAGCTGGGAAGCGGCCGACGACTTGGGTGTGGATCCTTTTATGCTGAGCTTGATTGATGATTGGACACGCCAGGTGAGGTCCAGCGCTGAGGTCGGAGATGAGCATGACGCCGATGGACGAACGGAGGGGATGGAGTCTTCCAGGTTGAATTTTCGCTATTAGCTTCATTTCATTCATTAGGTTTCGACCACAAAACAACATTGATTCAATGACACAGTTTCAACATTGGTTACTTGGCTAGAGCTGGATGATTGTTTGATGGTTGATCTACCATCATTTGTCGACCCCAACCAAAAATCAACCATTCTGACTATAATTCAACGTTGATTTACCATTGTGCGCAATCTGGGCAGTTTGTTGCATCCCTCATCACCTCCTCATCTCCTCCTAGTCTCTCCCAAACCTCCCCCCCACCCAGCCGCTCCTCCCAACCTTCCCCTCTTTACCCCCTCTCATCCCTTCTTCCCTCCCCCTCCTTGAGCTCTGGGTCAGAACATTTTATTACTAGGTGGGGGTTAATCATGTTTCAAATTAAGCACTACATGTTGAGAACAGTGGGTTGTGATTCCTTTCTCTACATTTTCTTACTTGTATGTAAATATTATTACTGACTGTGCATAATGTGTTGACACAAAAACATCTACAAGTCTCTACTACGAGTTGTACAGTCCACCCCCCCTCCCCCGTTTTTACACTAATGGTTTGTCCCAACCAAACAGCCACTTTGCTGCTGGCTTGTTTGCAACCAGCTTCTGAATTGAATTCTCCTCTGAGCAGTTTTATGGTAAATTTTTCAATATTAATTTGATCTTAAATGTGTTTATTGAAAAAGAAGGGCATTATTTTGTGCCCATAGTAATCCTGGTTATTTTGGGGCAAAACAGATATTTTTAATAATTGAGGTCATGTCCCCTGTTGTATTATTTTCATCCTACTCACCACTCTCCACATGTTGCCAGTCAGAGGTGTTACATACTCCAAACCAGACAGAGATGCTGCAGGTCTGTTTGTTCTCTATTGTCCCTTTGTAGAAAGTGGTGAGGATGGAAAGAGGGAGGTTTGCTCTTATCCAAAATAAAGAGTGTAAGATGTTGCTGAGCTTTCTTCACCAGACCAGAGGTTTGGAGGGACCAGGTCAAAGTGTCAGTGATCTGTATCCCCAGCAATTTAATGTTCCTGACCTGTTCCACTGCAGCATCATTGATGAGGAGGGGTGTGTGATTTGGCTGATTTTTCCTGAAGTCAACAATTTCTTTTGTTGGCATTCAGGATTAGATGGTTTGCATCACACCAGTCCACCAGATGTTTCACCTCCTCTCTGTAGGCTAGAACATTGTTGTCCCTGATGAGACCCACCACTGTCGTATCGTCCACATACTTAATGATGTGATTCGTACTGAACCTGGCTTGACACTAAAGGGTCATCAGAGTGAAGAGCAGTGGGCTCAGTACACAGCCCTGGAGGGAGTCAGTGCTGAGGAAGATGAATGACCCTTGACGTATTTTCACCAACCCTTACAGATTGAGGTCTGTCTGTGAAAATGCAGCAGTTTGACAGACACTGTTTAAAAAAAAAAAACAGACATGCGATGTGAGTATGGATGTAAGTGTAAAAACTCATTCTGAAGCATTTAGCATGGTATACTCTGTGTTCAGAGAATTGTGGAGGCAGTCCTGTCATTCTTCCTAATATTTCCTAATCTTCAGCTTCAACAGGAGCAGCTTTAATGTATCTGGATTTTTTATGCAGACTGTATAAGGATTCATTCTGCTGGGATAATTTCTTCCTAGAATTTAAAAAGTCTGTTTTTGACTGGCCAGATTAAACCTCTTAGCTAAGCTGTGTGGTTTAATGTGTTTATATAATAGAGGCAGGATTGTAACTATTAACTATCTGTAAATAAATTCCCTTAATTAAAAATTCAAATAATCCCTTTAAGTTGGTTTTTACAGGCTTTTGTTCCCTCTTGTGCTTCTAAATACAAATAGGTAAAGTGCAACAGAAAGCCGACCGGATTCAGGTAAAGTTGTGTCAGAGATAAAAACCAGTCCTTCCACAGCTCCACACCCACTCAGATGGGTATGACCTGCCCAGTAGCTGGGACATACCACACATAGTAGATCCACATCGGATGAACCTGATGTCACACACCTCACAGAAAAGGACATGTGGCTTAAAAACTACATTCCTTTTTAATCTTTCAGTCATTTGAACACTTTTTGATGAACGTTCTTCAGCAATTTATGTCATGAAATTTAAAGGAAATTAAAGGGTAAATGACAACAAGACAGAATTATTGGCTCAAAATCATAAGGTTTGTACTAAGCTGGTTTTGACCATGATACCATTTCCTCTTTCAGTTAGTGGAGTTACAAATATTACACTAGCCCCACCCACACCTCCATCATTCAGATGATACTCCTCTGCCCTGTTTCTGCTATGTGACCATTTTGAAAACAGCACTTAGATCACAAGAACCATTTTCAAGTTCTTATTTTTGAGAGACTTGGTTCCCTATATGTATTTTGTTTTAGAGGAACTATGGTTGGCTTTTAAATTCCTGCTTTTGTTGGGTTCCTTAGTTCCTACACAGTTGTTTTCAACTTTCAAATAGAATCCAGCAATTGCAAATGTTGAATGGTCAAGTAGAGGAATATTTGCTCTCTACATAAAACACTGGAAGTCAGTGAGAACTGGCAGAGGAGTGAGTAGATAAGTAATGGACTGGATTTACATAACACTTTTCTAGCTAAACTTGTGATCCAAAGTGCTTTACACGAGAGCCATATTTTTTATTTCACACTCACAAACACAGGGCCACATTGACATTTCTGAGCAGCTGGAATCAAACCCACAACTTTTTGGACTACAAGATGACTACTATTCCTAGGAAGTTCCAGTCACCCCTTGCTCACTCTTAGCTTACCGTGTGATTTTTTTTTTTTTTTTACAATGCAAGGAAGATACTCTCTAAACAAGTCAGAAATTAAAATCTAGACTGGACAGCTGTAATAGCCTATGTTAGGTTTTAAAAAAGGAGCACCACTAACAGATTTCAATTTCTACTTATTGTAAAAAAAAAAAAAAAGAACCAAAAAGAAAAACACTTGGGAAGATGAGTGGGCTGACCATTTATTAAATGGACTAAATAGCAGAATATGTTGTACAGGATCTAAACTTTATCATTTATTAAATAAAGCACACTTCAGATAAAGTCCTGAATTTCTGTTTTTTTATTCAATTATTATTAATCATAAGAACTGAAGATAAGATCAGAAAACAAAACAGGATGGTTTACACAGATGGAAGTGAATTTATTGTGCAGGCCATTACCAGCTGACTTGAGGATAAAAGTGTTAAAGTGGGCTACAACAAAGTAGATGGACTGCAAATGATTGATCGCCCAGGATAGTTTATGGCGAAAACTGAAAATATACATATTCTGAAGCATAATCCTATTAAATTCTTCTGAGAAATGTTTTAGAAAATCTTCAGCAGCAAAATGAAATAGTTAACAAAATGTCTTTTAAATATTTATTATTCAGTTCAATTCGGTTTATTGACATTGAACCATTTCACAACAAATGCCATCTTGAGGCATTTACAAAAAATAAGTTCCTGTTGATCCCAGTTATCAAACAGTACAGTACAATTAGTTACTCAAAGTAGCTTTAAAAGTGTCTATCTAAGTAAACCCATCAGATTGCATTGAGTCATTGACTTGCAGAACTCTGTAACATACGTTTTGGTAAAGCATTTATTAAATAAATGAAAGGTATTTAATGTATCACAAACTACAACTAAGCAGTTGTAATTTATGATACACTGTTCAGTTTTTCTGCTTTGAATGAAGTAAAACCTGTGTCTTAAGCCTGTTGAGCTCCTTTCAAGGTACACACGAGCCCTGGTGCTGACTGGTACTGAGATGATTAGGACCAAGAGCCTGGAGGACAAAGCAAACTGAGTAAAAAGAGAAAAAGAGGGGGGAAAACAGCTTACACACACACACACACACACACACACACACACACACGCACGCACACACACACACACACACACACACACACACACACACACACACACACACACACACACTTCGTGATGTGGTATGCAACCATTTGTGGTAACAACTGTGAACCAGTTGTTACTCCTGTCTTCGTGACAATTAAGTTAATATTTCTTAAGTAACAAAAACTAAAATGTAACTCAGCTTTATTTTGTTGAAAGCTATAGAAATATACAATAAAATCAGATTGCAAATACATGAAAACTAACCATAAAAAGAAATATTCCATCTGTTTAACAGTGGACCATGATTCTTAAGTTTTGTGGGGGATTTTGTTTGTGTAAAATTCCATTAAACTGCTCTGTTACTCAGTTTTCTATGCTAACACCTGGTTGGATCCCCTTTTGGATTCAGAACCACCTTAATTCTTAAATGCATAGAACCAACAAGGTGTTGGAAACATTCCTTAGAGATTTTGGTCCATGTTGACATGACTGTGTCACAAAGTTGGTGCAGATTTTTCAGCTGCACATACATAATGCTACTTTACTGTGCCACCATGTTCCCAAAATTCGTCCAGGGTAAAAAAAAAAACAACCCAAAAAAACAAGTGTGATTGTAGATAATATGAAATGTATTGGTTGTTGACATTGTTTGTCTTTTTATAAACTGCCATACTATTAATACTTGCAAACTAAATATATAGTTGTCTGTTTGGAGTCAGGAATTAGAGGATTTGATTGTTCTGTTGGATTGAACAGTCACACCTGTTCAATCCAGTTTTGACTGTTCAAATCTGTCAGATATTAGCTGCCAAGTTTTTACTGTCCTGCTCAAGAAGCCACTGTTACATTATTATATATTTGTGATGTTTATTATTCTTTTTGAAGTAGCCATTAGAAGATAGGTACACTAAAATCATAAAGACAAGGGCATGGTCAGCAGCAGAAAATATCTCCACAATTATCACACCACCACCAGCCATGCTTTTATGCTCTTCATGCCAAATTCTGATCTTATCTGAATGTTGCAGGTGAAAGCAACTCATTATGTCAGAGAGGACTGCTATAGTCCAATTTTGGAGCCTCTTGGACAGACAGGTCCTTGTTGTTGTTCATAGCTGACAGTTTTTCTGCTGTGACCCATCTGATTTAAGGCAAATGGAGTAAACTCAGTTATACTGACCACACAAAGCAACTTTACACTAGAGCTAGGGTCATAGAACCTAATCATACAGCGACATTGTTAAACAACTTGGGTTAAGTTGTGGCAGGAAATTGGAATCAAACCAACAAATTTCCAATGCAAACTGACTTCCCAATGTGCTCAGAGGTGTTATTCTGCATCCTTCTGTTGTTTCAGCAACTGTTGCCTTCTATCATCTCGAGCCAGTCTGCCCATTCTTCTCTGATCTCTGACATCAACAAGGCATTCTTATCCACAGAACTGTCCCTCCCTGGATATTGTCACTGCATGTTTTCTGTTTTTCCAATCATGCGCTGAAAAACCATTGTAACATCACTCAAATTCTCTTTCCCCTTCTTCCTCCTTATGGCTCAATAAAATGTTTTTTTTTTTTAAAGGTTGAACTTTTCTTCTAAATCTGTATTATTTTGTCTTGTTGCTAGGATTGGCCCAAACAGTTTTGCTCTCAGACATGGCCCTTGTGAAACAGGGTGGAAACTCAGGTTTTTCAGGTATGTTCAGCAACAGGCTCCAGCTGGTTTTAATTCTTGTCATACCTGAGGTGAATGAGCAAACGTCACTGGATAACAAAGAGTGACAACTGTGCAGCTGAACTATCGATCTGACATACTTGTAACTTCACCTTGTATTCACTATGATAGTGGGGTAGAGGGGCTTGTGGGTGGTGGTGGGGTGGCGTGTTTTAGTAATCTGGAAGCCAAGAAATTTAGGCTAAGATTAGTTATGACGTGTGCAGAAATGCAGTCAGTACTGCAGCTGACAGGAGTGGATATCAGTGGGACAGTAGGGCTGGCTGGTGTTGCGTTATTACCCTGATGCCATGTCCCGCCCCCTTTTGCTGCGTCCTTCTGTCTGGCCCTGGGTGGGGGTTGGGGGTGTGGGGCAACTGGCACCTCACGTCCCATACCGGATCTGCTAGACTCCACCTGTCAGGATGGCTGCTCTCTTTCTTTTTTACATGCGCATGCACGTGCGCATGAACGAGTGTGTATGTATGTTGTGGGGGAATAACACTGGCGCGTGCTGACTCAGGACGAAATGCGACGCAGCAGCTAATCGCGACTGATTTGTGCTTCTGATTTTAACCTAGACTAACAGGAACACGGAACACTGCCTCAGGTGAAAGGACTGCTTTTTTCACGGAGTCAACTCTATGCTTAGCATTCTGCTTTCTTCTATTCGCAGTCACACAGGAGGAAACACATACCCCAGCCCTAGTGGATGTTTTTATCTGCAGTGCTTCAGCCGAGCGTAGAACCGAGGAGCAGAATGTCAAGACAGTCACAGCAGCAGCACCGGACCCCCATAAGACACATTGATAACACGGTGGAGGTCAAGAGCAAAGTGAGTGTTGTGTTTCATCGTTTATATTTTACTGTAATGAAATAAGAGGATAGAAGGTGCCGTTCGTGTTGTGGCTCGGGCAGCGACTGAACCCTGTGCTGTAGCTCAGGTGAGATTCGTGATGTCTCCCTGGAGCGTGGGGGTGAAACTGGCTGATTTTTGTTACACGGGGCGGCAGAAATTTTCGGACATTGCAGTTTCCCGAGGTAAACATGTCAAATGTCACGACAGAGTAGTAAATAGATGGCGCATTCAGGCACCAGGCCGACCGGGTAGCCTGTCTTTTTAAAGCTGCATTTACCTCATTGTCGCCGCTTGAAGCACACAATTGTTACTGTCACTCCAGTTTCCCGCTGATCCTCAAAGTATAAACCTGACCTAAAACAACACAATAGTTCTTTGCTCCTTTGAAACTAGCAAATTGCTGAAATGTACCGGAACCTTCACCTCAACTGTAATAGGGTGGGTTGAGATAGGAAATATTTCTGGTTTTTAGTTAAGTTTTCGCTTCTTCTGACTCTAATTAAAGGTGTAGCAATTACTCAGATTATTACTGAACATACAGTCTCACTGTGTGTCACAAAAGCAAACTAAACTATTCCTGTTTTAGGTCTCAAAATTAACCACATAACAGAACAACTATATTTATCCTGATAATTATGATATAATTCCTTTAATTCTGGAGTTTACATAGTCTATGATTATTAGGGCTGTTGTAAACGAATATTTTAGTAATCGAGTAATCTATCGATTATTCTTACGATTAATCGAGTAATCGGATAAAAAAAATTATAAAATGAAATATTGGTAAATCTGGCATAATACTGGTGTTACTATCAGATATCACTATCAGTCCAATTTTTCATATTTGAGCATCCCTAACAGTTGCTTTTTTGTAGTTTAGAAAACTAACCTGTAACAATAATAGCTCACTTTCTAAGTTAACCAGAAGAAAAGTTATAGAAAAATCTGAAATTATATTGAATTTAATAACAAAGAGGCAGGCTCATAAATATGCTTATAAAAAATGTCTACAATCCAGCTTTTAGTTTATGTATTCATCTTCAGTGAGTTTAATAGATTAATTAAACTCACCTTGCCACCTAACCTGTCACGCTTTGGGTTTGAAAATACGGGAAATGCCGCCTGGAGTGGGAGGAGAGGGCGAATGAAGAACGTAAGATGGGGTGGAGGGGAGGAAATAGACCAGCGGACTGACGAACCGTTAGACCGGGGGACGAACACGGGGGGAAGCAATACGGGATATTTACGACACCTTCACTGGTCACACTCAGAAACTCATCTACCAGCCATGTACGATGCGCTCCGCCACCCGTTTCTTCAGACCGGGATATGAAATTTATTGTGCGGTTCGTCGGTAAAGCTACATTTACACGGTAAGCATCAGCTACTCAGCCGCCCGCCCTGTTCAGGCTATCCGCTCACCTCAGCGCTCTTCCCGCCGTTCGCTTTCAACCAGCAGCCCCGGAGGAGAAATGCTGCCGTACTCCAGGCATTCCCCCAGTCATTTTAAGGATGCTTATTGGTTCCCCAAAAACGATAAAAAGTCGGGCATTATCATCAATCAATAAAATCCCTACGGGCCAATCTTGAAGATTGGACTTTATGCCGCTGAGACTTAGCTTTTGTCAACAACTCAGAGGCGGAAGTGAGAGCTCCGCGCAACGCAAATGAAGTCCCGGCCGGAACACGGTGCGCTAACTAATAAAACATAAATTAACGAAGCTTCGAGGCAGGTAAATTTTCCTCGAGGAATTTTAGTAATCGAAGTACTCGAATCATTCGAGGAATCGTTTCAGCCCTAATGATTATTACTGTTTAAATTAATTTCAGTAAGCCGAGATGAGGACATGACATGACCTTGTATGTTTTTCTTGTAGCTTAATTAACAACATATCAACAGGCACCAGATTGGTCTGAATGAAAATGCACCATATTTACCTGAAGCTGTGTGATTTCAGTCTGAACAGTACCTGAGTTAACTGTGAACTCTAGGTGTTAGATTTGGACATCTTTTGGAAAGTAGCACTGTCCTCCAGAAGATTTAGGATAAGGGCGACTCATTCAATGATAACATTCAAACAACCCTAACAAATGTGCTTTCTTGTTTTCGTAATAACAATTTAACAATGTTTATTAGATAAATCAAAAATAGTATTTGTGACATTTTAAGAGCCAGAGCTCACTGATAACATAAGTGTTAAAAAGGCTTTGATTTAACTAGTTTCATAAGGCACTCTTTGCTCTGGTCCAGACACTGACTTGTCTCTGCTTGTTTTACTTAAGTACTTGGTTGAAAAAATATATTGAAAATATAGATTTTATGTTTTGTTATTTTGGCTGAAATCATATGCCATGGGTTTGGCCCAGCATCCTTGGACAGAAAAACAGGTTAAAGTGACTAAGGTCTGATATTAACCAAATACGGTAGTAGGCTGAGTAACCCTCCTCCCTTTTCATCCTGTGGAAGAAGCAGAGCAAAGCTGAGGAGGTTGTTGTAAAATGGTGATCTGTGAGGAACAACAAGGCTCTCTGCAGTCTGTTCTCAAATGCAACTAAATGGATGAAATTGGTCCAATCTTTAGGCAAAACTCTTAACCTCAGGTCCTTACAGATGCTGTTCTGTTTCTCAAGCAGAAATGTTAACACAATTTTTGTCTTTCTCAGTCTACGTATAGCTACTCTGATATCTAAGATTTTGTTTTGTTTTTTCTTGAGCAGGTAATATATGGGTCTATCTCTAAAACATAATGCTCATTTTGCCCACTTTTAGTTCCATGGATATGCTGTAGTAAAGTAATACACCTGCTGTTTACCAGCTGTTTATCATTATAATCACTAAGTTTGCCAAACACCAAATACAGACTGAGGGAAATTCACTTTTGATATCATCAAAGCATCAGCAGTAGCTATCATTTAACTTGGACCAGCTCGTAGTTTTATTTCTGAATCTAGTAATGATGTGAAAACCATATAGAGTAACTGCTAAATATTGAACTGTCTTGGACATTAGAATACAAGCATTTCAGATTTTTTTCAACTGTAAAATAAAATCAGGTTATGTTTATATACTTTTAGTCACAAAATAATTCAACCTCTTGAATGAAATCTTGTTTCAGTTCAAGCACAGTAGATGTTAGAATCAATTAAATATATCTTCTGTTGTCCTCTCAGTTATTTACTTGGAGGATGGATGGAAAGATCTGCAGCCTCAATCTGCTTCCATCCATAACAAAAATAAATATGGCAGCACAAAACTTCTCAGTGTAACCTGATAGATTTAAGTGCTGGAGCTTCAGACTTGAGTTAATATCATTCCATTCTCAAAGGTCATTAAACTTTAAATTCTAATGAACATTTAACACTGGAACTGGAAGACATTTTTAATATCCAGAATAAATAAAACAACTAATGAATTTTGAAATCTTTGTAAACAAAGTTGCTTTTCAAAATAAGGGCTAGTCGAGACCAAAGTACCAAACTGAAGACTTTTATCATCCAGTTTTTTGTAGAAAGAGAGAAAAAAAGAGAAACGATAAATCATGCTGATGGAAATGATTGAGTTTGTTTTAATTTATCATCCAATTAATTAATTTAGTGATTATCATGACAGGCCTATGTGTGAACATTAGACTAAATCCTTAAATATGTCGAGAAGTCAACATAAATGAAGTACCTGTCAGTTTGTTCTGGTGAATAAGGTCTAGCAGCAGACGATGTTCCTGCAGGAGCAGGTCTATCTTCAATACTGTTGAAGCAACAAAATATGGTTTCAGTGATAGTGACCAACATCCATAACTGCCATAATTTCCTGAAGATGCTTGCTGACTTCGGTGACACTAAAAATCCACCCTTAGCTGTGAAGAGCTAAAGTAGCATAGCTGACATAAACATTAGCTCCCGCTAACAGAAACTGAGGAGGCCAGAGTATCAAAATACCAGACATTTAAAATGTAATCTGAAATCATTTATAATTACTAGAGATGTGCCGATCAGGTTTTTTCCTGCCAATACCGATACCGATCACCCATGAGGGCCGATCACCGATACCGATCACCGATACCGATCACATAATTATTATTTATTTTTTATCATAAACCCTAACGGTTACATTATGTGGAAAAAGGAACCATGAATTCACCTTAATTTAGACAAAAACTTGTTTTTAATAACTTTTTTCAAGAAGAAAACTAAACAAAACAGGCATTGTGCAAATTGTACTGCTATTGATAATACTACCTTTAACAGACTGATAACATATAAAGGCTCTGAAGAGGCTAAATAATGCAAAGAGCCTAAATAAAACCTCTCAACATTGCCAAGAAGTTCAAGTATAAAACTTAACATTCAAAGGCAAAAACAGGATCCATTACAATAAACAATCCAGAGTTACTGAATCAAAACTTCCTGTTAGCATGGCGGCTAGCTGATTACTGCTAGCTCTGATTGGCTGTTTCTGACTGAGCGGAGTAATTATGCTGAACAGGGAGGAGATCAATTATTTTTTCAGAGATTATCTGTCTCATGTTAGGGCAGCGAAAGTTTTAATATGTATGTAAAATTTATTTTTTTTAAGTTAGATGTTGCAGCTTTAAACAGAGGTTCGGTGTGAGAGTCGCTACCAGGTGGAGCAGAAGCGAAGCTCCGTCTGTGAAATATTACTACCTGTAGCGTAGCAGCGGTTCAACAGTGAGAGCAGAACCAGCGTCTTACACCGCAGCTCGATGACTTAAATAATTTTGCGGGTTATTTGTTTAGCTTTCTGACCGTCATGCTAATCCGGGTGAGTGTTTGTAGCTGTGCGCTGCTTTACCTGCTATCTGATCGCTCCGTATGTCTTTTTACTGCAGTGAGCCTCGATGTAGCCAAACTCCGTCAAGTATGGCATTGTTTTTATGCCATATTAGATTCGTCTTGTTGATGCATTTTGACGTGCTTCACCCCCGACCTCGAGGTAATTTCCCGCCGCAACACGCAAACTTCCCTATTCACTCAGTGCGTTATAGTTCCACATCGCTTAGGATTTGTTGCTGCGCGTTTGCGCATTGTGAAGGAAAAAGGAGACCAGCTGCACAGGCAGGCTGGAAATGAGAAGCAGGTGATCGGTATCGGCAACAAGAGCCAATGATCGCCGATCACCGATCATGCACTTTTTCACGGAAATCGGCCCGATTATGATCGGTGACCGATCGATCGGGGCACACCTCTAATAATTACTCCATGTCTCATTATAATTGGATAGCAAAGCCTGCAGGTTTAGCTTCTACTTACTTCAGAGGACAGACCACCGGGATGCTTCATCTCGCTTCTGGGTTTGCCTGGCTATTTTTCCGGCAAGTGAACCATTTTATTTTTAAGGTTTACAAATCCAGTATTACACACGCACAGATATTTTTACACACACATAAATCTTTACACAGGCACAAATCTTTTTACATATGCACAAATCTTTTTACACACGGAGAAATCTTTTTACACACAGAAATATTTTTACACACGCACAGATATTTTGAGACTATTTTCACTCCATAGAAGGGTTTTGCAGGGTTTCCCGCAGAAAACTTGCTAAGCCCGGCGGAGGGGGCATCGAGGCGGTCCACAGGCGATCTATCGTGTTTTTGTATTAAAAGATGTTAAGTTGACAGAAAATATTAAAGTATTACTGTGTAATTATATGTTACAGGAAAACATATCCAGTGAAATGCCATTTAAACCTGCAACTAGTCTAAAAACAACAAATTTGCACTTCTGTTTAATCCAAATTAAGTCAGCAGCTCCGTCAGGCCCACAAGAGCTTCAGGGGCCCCATAAACGCTAATATTTTAAAACAGACCACAGATACATAAATGTAACACTTGTTTATTGAGATTATCAATGCTGTTAAACTTGATTCAATTTCAGCATACATACATTAAAAGATTTTAAGTTGTTTAACATTTAATGCAAGATTTTAAGGAGCTGGTAAGATTACTTTGTAAAACTTCGAAGAACAATATTCATAGTTAGATTGTTTTGTTACCATAGCAACAATCTGATGCTGTGAGTTTAATCTTTGAATTTACAAATACAAATTAGTAAACTGCGATTATAACTTATTGCTTTTTAGGCTGGCCAATTAAACTACTCCCTTCTCCCATATTTCACTAACTCTAACACAGAAGCTGTTAGAGGTGCTGATGATTTTAGCAGCTAGATGGCCCCTAAGTTAAAGTCTGCGCAAGGCCTCATGCAGCCTTGGACCGGCCCTGCACAATGAGTGGATTTGCCAGGTGGCAAATCCACCTGGCATCAGAGATGTGCAACAAACGGGAGATTTGGCTTTAGTAGTTGTTCCATTTCGTGTCTGTTGAGTTTTTAATCATCACAGAAACTATTCTGGTTGGTCGACCGTGCCCGACGGTCACGAGTTTCTCAGATCTCCGTGCGGGCGCGCGCATTAACTCTAAGTAGACAACGCATTTGATATGGTTTGATGCATCGTGTAACCGGAAAAATAATACTAAAAATAATAATAAAACAATATAAAATCAGCATGATGCGTGACTCCGAGGAGAGCCCGAAAGCTTCTCACCGGGCTGAACTGCATGATGAGGTTAGCGCTGCTTATCCACAAACAACCGGCCAACCGGGACGACAGACATAAACTTTACAGGAAAGACAGACAGAGCCACACGCTGGGCAGCGCATAGAGATGTAAACGCCGCATATAATTGTTTGTTCACAAAGATAAATCATTCTCACCGCTCCACAACGCGCACCTCTGAATTCGCTACAAGTTATTCCTGCGGTTCACATTGAGGTGCGCAACCAGAGCTAACGCGGCGGGCTTTAAACTCTTCCCTAGAGTTCTCCAAAGGATCATAATTCCTCACAGTAAGTTGATGTAAATATCCATACAGGTCAGCCTGTGTCCAGTTTGAGTGAAAGGAGGCGCGCTGAGGTAAAGCAGCGGCAACGCGCGAGGCAAAGCACAGAGGCACCAGCTGTGTGATTAGTTCGCGCGCTGTCGGCTTTAAATGCATAAACTATAAACCTATCTATTATTAACCTATCCTTAAGGATATATCTGCTCTGCTAGTGAAATGCTCAGAGCAACAGAGACGCTTGCAGCCTGGCTTTTTAAAAAAAAAAAAATTTTTTCCCCTTGAAACGTAAACAAGCAACGCTTAGCCTGGCAGCGAGGCTAGTAAAGCATGGCGTGCCGCCAGGCTTATAATACACTGGGGGAAACCCTGGGTTTTGTTTAGAAATGTGTAGATAAACTCCAGAACAAAAGCCAAAAATCTGGTGTAGATGCTGCTGAAGCTGGTAAGATGGAGTCATTATCCACATTGAAACATGTTGGTACCAACTTGAGCTAAATGGCCGTCAAGTGAGGAATAAGTCTTTAATTGAAAATGTAAAGACAGATTGCAGTTTGCAAAGGCACACAGGGACAAAGATCTTCATTTTTGGGCACATTTTTGAGTTTGAACTGAAGTAACTTAAAGACAGCAAAATCAATGTTGTAATGTGGCCATCACAAAACCCTGATATTAATCCTATGGAGAGTTTGTGGGAGATCTGAAAAGGTGTGTGTGATTGAGGCTGAGTTGACCTGCTAATCTGACTGAGCTACACTTGTTCTGTGAGGAGGAATGGACCAGAACTCCAACAAACTATCATGAGAAGCTTGTGAAAATAAATCCAAAATCTGTCATACATTTTAGAAGACAATTATCCCTTCATGACCAAATGTTTATAAACTTCTGAATGAAACAAAAGTCATAAAAAATGTTCTAGCAAAAATATTCAGACATTTAGCAAATATAAATAATTTTGATAATTTTAGCTATTCTAAAGAGCAGAAGTTTGGTCTGATTTAACTTCTGATGGTGAGAAAAATTTTTTTATTTTTCTTTGGTGTATGTAAACATTTGGTTTCAACTGTACTTAGGTTATTCATCCATGACAAAGGGGTCCAGGGTTTGACTCCCAATCAGGTTTTCCCCCTTTTTCTTCCTGCCCCTCTTTTTAGTGTGAAAAAAAATATCAATAGTAATAATTACAATGAGACTGTTTCAGTGAGTTGTATTAATTCAGTCTAATTAGTCATATTAACCTGTGACAGACTGGCGACCTGTACAGGGTGTACCCTGCCTCTTGCCCAGAACGTTAGCTGGAGATAGGTGCCAGCAACCCTCCTGACCCCACTAGGGACAAGGGTGTATAGAAAATGGATGGATGGATAGTCATATTAACTGTAAGAAGTTAGGGTACATTGCTAAGATATAAACTATGGGGTTTGAAGCTTAAACTAAAATAGAGGTGTATAGTTCGTGAACAGTTTGTAAGAATTATTTCTGATGGTTACTTTTTGACATGTGCAGTTTGAGGCAGAGTACCGTCGCTTTGGTCTGAAGAGGAATGGATTTGGTGGCTTCCAAGAGTTCTACCACCTCCTCCAAAACATCCATCACATCCACGGTGTGGAGGTGCTGCTGGAATATGCTGACATCCATGGAGATCTCCTCCCAATCAACAATGATGAAAACTTCCACAAAGCTGTTTCTTCAGCCAATCCAGTGCTGCGGATTATTATAACAAAGAAAGGTAAGAGTCATAAAGGTGAGATGATTTAGGGTAAATATTTTACTCTCATTTATCTCAGCTGCATTTGGATTCAGTTTTTAAAAGCACTGCAGTGTTTCATTTAACTTCAT
The DNA here is from genome assembly GCF_051168715.1 of Poecilia mexicana. Lineage (NCBI taxonomy): Eukaryota > Metazoa > Chordata > Actinopteri > Cyprinodontiformes > Poeciliidae > Poecilia > Poecilia mexicana. The sequence continues at coordinate 33,189,104 of NW_028263375.1, forward strand.
TTTGCTGCTGTGCCCCTGCCTCTGTCATAATTCATGATGTAATGATGTTAATCTGCTGCTCAGCAGATGGTATTGTTTCAAATTACACTCAGCTGCCAGCTTAATCAGATTTACTCTGAGGTCTGGTAGAGGAAGGATTAAAGGGAAAGTAAAATGGAGGGTCAAGACAAAAAGAACAAGTGAAAACGAAATACACATTTGGCAAACTTTGCTTCAGGATTACCCAGTAAAACATGAGGAAGTGAGTCAGATCTCAGAGTGATCACTCTAGAACTTTCCCTTATTCCACTCCTCATTTAGAAGGTCAGTTTCAAATCAAATTTACTGACCTCATCACTTTATCTTTCAAACTACCGTATTTTCCGGACTATAAGGCGCACCTAAAAGCCTTAAATTTTCTCAAAAATCAGCAGTGCACCTTATAATCTGGTGCGCCTTATGTGTGGACTGAATTCCAAAATCTGTCCCTGACACAGAGACGTAAAGTGTACAGTACGTACGCTGGCAGTGATAAACCAATCAGAGGACATTACGTAATACGTAAAGTACGTACGCCAGCAGCAATAAACCAGTCAGAGAATTGTTGTCCGAGTTCTGCAGCATACGCCTCTGGTAAAAACCAGATAGGTTTTTCCACACATCACCGTCCCTGTTCATCTGCGACTCCATGTGCGCCCATCTCACTGCTACTGTGAAAAAGGAAGTGAACAAACTAATTCAGAGTTTGCTGTCATTCCGGGAGGATTAACAAAAGAACTCCAACCGCTGGACATTGGTGTAAACAGGGCGTTCAAAAAGAAGTTACAAGCGGCGTGGGAGCGATGGATAACAGACAGCGAACACACGTTTACTAAGATGGAGAGGCAGCGCCGGGTGAGTTACGCCACCATGTGTGAATGGATGGTGGATGCCTGGGCTAATGTATCTGCCTTAACGGTTGTCCAAGCTTTCGCGAAAGCCGGCATCATTGCTGAACAGCCACCTGGCAACAAGACTGACTCCGACAATGATGAGAGGGAACCTGGCATGTTTGATGGCAAAATTGCCAAGCTGTTCAATTCAGATACAGAAGAGGAGAACTTTGATGGATTTGTGGAAGAAGAATAAAAAATAACGTGAGTGTATTGTTACATAGTCAAATAAAGTTCAACTAAACTTACTGTTTTGTTTCTGTCACCTTTTTTTTTTTTTGTTGACCGTATGTTTTAGCATGCGTCTCATAATCTGGTTCACCTTATGTATGGGTTAAATGCAGAAATGGACACCATAATTGAGAGTGCGCCTTATAATCCATTGCGCCTTATAGTGTGGAAAATACGGTAACTAAAATCCTTGCTTCACACCAAATCATGGGTGGACCAAAATTTCTTCATCTTAATAAACAAAAACCTCAAGTAATTAAAAAAACTCAAGTAATTTTATTTGGACAGAAGAATTGTCATGCTAGTCCTGAAACAATTCTTGGTACATTATCTCCATTTCCTGTCACTGACTGCCATTTGAAGATGGATAAATAATGAGTCATGTCATTAGATTGAGTTTTATTTATTTACTTCTTTTAGCTAAGATTAAGTCCTGCATCTATTTTAAAATGTTGAGAAATTGTTCGGCTGCACAGTGGCACAGTTGGTAGAGCTGTTGCCTTGCTCTGGGTTCGATTCCCGGCCCCGGTCTTTCTGCATGGAGTTTGCATGTTCTCCCTGTGCATACGTGGGTTTTCTCCTGGTACTCCGGTTTCCTCCCACAGTCCACAAACATGACTGTTGGGTTAATTGGTCTGTCTAAATTGAGCTGTGTGTGTGTGTGGTTGTTTGTCCTGTCTGTCTCTGTGTTGACCTGCGACAGACTGGCGACCTGTCCAGGGTGAACCCCGCCTCTCGCCCGGAATGTTAGCTGGAGATAGGCACCAGCAACCCTCCCGACCCAACAAGGGACAAGGGTGTAAAGAAAATGGATGGAGAAATTGTTCATACTTTTATTACAACCCTTTTTTATTACAACTGTAGCGCTATATATAAGGGTTTAGATAACAATAATTTTCACCGTCTTCAGATTCTTCTAAATGCAGCAGTGAGACTTCTAACCGGGGCTAGGAAACAAGAGCACATATCATCAGTGTTGGCTTCTGAAAGAAGAACATAACATACCAAGGCTGAAAAGAGTTGTAGAAACAGCATTCTAGCATTCTAACAGCTCTGCTAGTAGGTCATAACACCACTGATCTGATTTTATGACATGCTGTGGGGGAAACATTTCATATTTCAGGTTAATGCCTTTTACATATTAAGCTCTTTCACTCAATAAATACAATCCTGTAACAGCTGATTACACACTGACATCTGAACCTTCTACAAATGTACAGTACAGACCAAAAGTTTGGACACACCTTTTCATTCAAAGAGTTTTCTTCATTTTCATGACTATGAAAATTGTAGATTCACACTGAAGGCATCAAAACTATGAATTAACACATGTGGAATTATATACTTAACAAAAATGTGTAAAACAACTGAAAATACGCCTTACATTCTAGGTTCTTCAAAGTAGCCACCTTTTACTTTGATTACTGCTTCGCACACTCTTGGCATTCTCTTGATGAGCTTCAAGAGGTAGTCACCTGAAATGGTCTTCCAACAGTCTTGAAGCACTTGTTGGGCCTTTTGCCTTCACTCTGCGGTCCAGCTCACCCCAAACCATCTCGATTGGGTTCAGGTCCGGTGACTGTGGAGGCCAGGTCATCTGGCGCAGCACCCCATCACTCTCCTTCTTGGTCAAATAGCCCTTACACAGCCTGGAGGTGTGTTTGGGGTCATTGTACTGTTGAAAAATAAATGACGGTCCAACTAAACGCAAACCGGATGGACTGCAAGATGCTGTGGTGGCCATGCTGGATCAGTATGCCTTCAATTTTGAATAAATCCCCAACAGTGTCACCAGCAAAGCATCCCCACACCATCACACCTCCTCCTCCATGCTTCACGTTGGGAACCAGGCATGTAGAGTTCATCCGTTCACCTTTTCTGCATCGCACAAAGACACGGTGGTTGGAACCAAAGGTCACAAATTTGGACTCATCAGACCAAAGCACAGATTTCCACTGGTCTAATGTCCATTCCTTGTGTTCTTTAGCCCAAACAAGTCTCTTCTGCTTGTTGCCTGTTCTTAGCAGTGGTTTCCTAGCAGCTATTCTACCATGAAGGCCTGATTCACATAGTCTCCTCTTAACAGTTGTTGCAGAAATGTGTCTGCTGCTAGAACTCTGTGTGGCATTGACCTGGTCTCTAACCTGAACAGCTGTTAACCTACAATTTCTGAGGCTGGTGACTCGGATAGACTTATCCTCCGCAGCAGAGGTGACTCCTGGTCTTCCTTTCCTGGGGTGGTCCTCATGTGAGCCAGTTTCTTTGTAGCGCTTGATGGTTTTTGCGACTGCACTTGGGGACACTTTCAAAGTTTTCCCAATTTTTCGGACTGACTGACCTTCATTTCTTAAAGTAATGATGGCCACTCGTTTTTCTTTACTTAGCTGCTTTTGTCTTGCCATAATACAAATTCTAACACTATTCAGTAGGACTAACAGCTGTGTGTCCACCTGACTTCTGCACAACACAACTGATGGTCCCGACCCCATTTATAAGGCAAGAAATCCCATGTATTAACCTGACAGGGCACACCTGTGAAGTGAAAGCCATTTCAGGTGACTACCTCTTGAAACTCATCAAGAGAATGCAGTGTGTGCAAAGCAGTAATCACAGCAAAAGGTTGCTACTTTGAAGAAACTAGAATATAAGGCATATTTTCAGTTGTTTTACACTTTTTTGTTTAGTACATTTTTCCACGTGTTAATTCATGTGTTAATGCCTTCAGTGTGAATCTACGATGTCAATAGTCATGGAAATAAAGGAAACTCATTGAATGAGTAGGTGTGTCCAAACTTTTTGTTTGTGCTGTATGAAAGAGCTAAAAGTAAAACTGATGGCATGACTTACTGTCTGACTAATTTGGCTAATGATTATATGACCGCTGTCGGGCCTCTATTGGGCATGGAAATGTCATTATAGGTTATCTTTGCCTTTGGAAAAAGAAATAGAGTCTGTATTTGAAAAATTAAAATTCCTGTCTGAGGAATGCAGCATGTCAAATATTTTTCTCCAGTAGTGGAGCTGTCTAATATTTCACTGATAGTTTTCAGTGATTTCATGAATCACTGAAGTATCTTCAGTGTGAAGATACTTCACACTGAAGTATCTTCAGTGTGAAGATACTTTCACACTGAAGTATCTTCAGTGTGAAAACGCACTGAAGATACTTTTAAAGAAAAACCTACAAGTTTAGGTGATGTGTTTGTGTTTTAAGCATATCTGAGTCACTTTTCTTATGGTGGCTACAGCTTTTGCTCCTGTCTGTGCATCCTTATCCATAGAAGCTAGAACAGGTTATCTGTTATTAACATCTAAATCAGTGTTTCTCAAACCTGGTCCTCACCGCCCCACTGTCTTGCATGCTTTAGGTATTTCCCTTCTGCCACACACCTGAATTGTATGTCTGGGTGATTAACAGGCTTCTGCAGCACTTGATGGTCATGCAGTCATTTGAATCTGTCAGGATCGTGTTTCTGTGTATTTATTTTTAGAGTTTTTTGTCTTCAGTTTGCTCCCTGTGAGTCTCTGTCTCTGCGTCTTCCCCGTTGATTGTTCCCAGGTGTTTAACGTTCCCTTGATTACCCCTGTGTGTATTTAGTCCCACCTGTTGTCTGTGTTCTTTGTCGGGTCCTTGTCTTTGTTTGTCTATTGTGTCTACGTAGGTCACACGCTGTCTTGCTCTCTGGTCGTACTGAAAAGTCCTGGATTGTGTTTTGCTCGCATGTTTGTTCCGTTAATCTGTTGCTACCGGCATTTTAGCTGTGCGCTAGTCTGTCTGCCGTGCTGCCTGTACCTGGACTACTCTGAGCGTTATCTTAATTAAAACCATCTCATTCATCTACATCCTGGGTCCACCTGCGTCTTCCTCACCACCACCAACTACACCAACTATGACAGAATCAGCTGTTCTGGAATAGAGGCACATCTAAAACATGCAGAGCAGGGGGACGGTGAGGACCAGGGTTGAGAAACACTGATCTAAATCTATTTGAGCTGATTCAGGACAGTTCCAGGGGGCAATAATAAAGACCTGAAGTGGTGGTCTTCATGTATCATTTTGAGTGTGAATCTTATATAGTCTCTGTTATTTTAACTGGCATATGGTCATAGAGAAAACGCACTGAATGATGGTGTGGATTATTTTTTCTTTCTAAATTGCTCTTGATAGTTGTGTGATCTAGTGACAACATATGTAGGGTTTACCCTCCCTATAAACTCCCCAGGACCCTGCCAGGATTAAGTGGATGAATGGGTTGATAGATGGAAATGGGTAAACAATAATAACATTGTCAGGAATGTTATAGAACATAGATCACATCTGGTATTAACTTTGGAGATTTATTGGAGGGCAGCAATCATGTGCTTCTGACTGGGCTACACAGCCGCCTGCTCAGTAAGACTTTCACATTTTGTGTTGCAGGTCCATTGTTCAGAGAAATATAAATATCTAAATGTCAATAATATAATATAGATATCTTCTATCTATATATTAGTAATATAGATATTTCTCTGAAAACTGGAATTGCAACACAGCACATTTGACAACTATTGCTTTCTGAGGAAGTATTACTATTCTGATATTCTTGCCCTTCTGTGCTAGATTTGTGACTAAGATATGTGAGAACAGAAAGGTTTCTGGTTTTGTTAAGTGCCAGAGGCCACAGTTGCCTGTCACAGATTAGCATGTACAACTGTACATGCCATTCATCACTATCGCTAAATCTCAAGGGTGAAATTTAGCGTTAGCTTAGCCAGAGTTAGTCCTTGTTACCTTTCTAGAATAAAGATAGAAATGAACAGCTAGGTGCTATTTATCAAATGATCTTCACTAACTGACCGTCAACAACACTCTAAAAAGAAATTAGTTGAACCAATTTAATTGAATTGCTTCAATTGGTAACAAGCAATTCAATGAAGTTTATCCAACTTAATTTATTAAGTTTAACCAATTCAATATATTATAATCATCCAACTCAATTTGTTAATTTTCTTTTTTAACAAATTTATTAGGTATGTTTAAGATGACAAATCTAAGTCGGTCTTACTCAAATCATTTAGTTTACTTCAAATAAAGAAGTAAATTAATAAAGGATATCTTTTTTCAAAGGGTTTTTGGCTGAGGCAGCCTTTATTTGAGCGTAGTTATTCAGGAAAGTGGTCATTGACAGAGAGGAAGATCTGCAGCTAAGGTCATCAAGTTGGGCATCAAACCTTCGAAGGCTGTTTGGACTTGCACATAAGGAGGACTTACACATAAGTCCTCCTTATGTGGATTGTGCTCTACCCTTGCGTCACCACAGCACCCTGGTTGGTACAGAATCTGTCCCTGGTAAGCTTGAGTCATGGTGTCAGACATAGGATACAAATATGGTATTGAACGTAATTCTTTCAAGTAAAGTCAAAGTAAAAAGATCCTTTAAAGAAAAGAGTTGTAACTTTTAAATTAGAGTGTATTTAGAGGACACTGTAAAAATAGTATTAGGCTGTAAACTAAGAAGTTATAAAATATTTAGTTTGGAACTACTTAAAGGTTTGAGTTATCTTTTTGTAGAATTAAGTCAAAGAGATTTTAAATGTTTATAGGAACAAAAATGATATGAGTAAGAGTGACTTAAATTTGTCATGTTAAACCCCCTTATGAATTAAGTTATAAAAACTTAGCAAATCGAGATGGAAGGACTTAATGAATTGAGTTGGATAATTATAATAAATTGAGTTGGTCAGACATAGGATACGAAACTGGCATTGAACTCAATTGTTTTAATAAAGTCAAAGTGAAAAGTTCCTTTAGGTTAAAGATTTGCAAGTTTTGAGTTAATTGAACACACAAAAATAAGTTGTCGTAGCAAAAGCAAAAGAATTAAGTGAAATTAATGTAAATAAGTCTATAAGAAGAATTGCAGCCCAAATACACTTTTTAGAGTGAAGTATAACCACTTCTGAAGAACCTGCTGGTCTCCTGAGCAGACAGGTGTCACAAAACAATTCAAATTACAAAATACTTTAGCAAGGATGATAGAGAAACTCTTTAAAACAATTTGATGACCAATAAGAAAAAAGTATTTTCTTATTGGTAAAGTAAGTCAAATTATCTATTTTCACCTGATCTATGGAAATAGATCAGGGGAGACTGAAGTTCCAACTGTCAGGATAATTGTAAAACAAACAAGATTCTCAGACTCTTCAAGCCTCAATTATCATTTTAATTGTTACACTACTTCACTGTATAATTGTTACAGTACAGTTTAGAAAAAAAAAACCCTGATGAAAGTGTGGTTTGTAAGAAGAGTTGCCAAAGAATGGATCTTCTTCAAAAAAAAAAAACAGATATGATTACATCTCAGATAACCAAGTGATTCAACACAGATGAGAGCTGTGCCATTTTGGAGAAATCTAAACACGGTATAGAAGTAATGTCTCAAAGCAGCTGCCAAACACAGAGGTGGAGGTGTAGTGATTTAGGGTTGGTTCTACAGCCTCTGGCTAGTGATGCCTTGCAGTTCACTGTCATCTGGGGTGTATGCGCACATACTCTGTAGCAGAATGTGAGATCAACTGCGTGACAGATGGTCTCACATGGAACTGGGTCATAAACAGGACAATGATTCCAAACAGCAGCAAATCTGCAACAGAATGGCTGAAAAACCTGATTGAAATGTTGTGTTGGGGCCTTAAGAAAACAGTACAGAAACGAAGACCTGCTCAGCTTAACAGATTAAAACAGCATTGTTCAGAAAAGTGGGCCAAGATTCCTCTAATGACAACACATTAGAGGAATATATACAGAATATATATTTTCTGTGTAGGACTGATAAACCTATACAGAAAAAACAACACTTAGAGCTTCTGAAGTTTGTACAAGTTGTTTTATCATGGGGTGTTTTTTTTCTATGACTGCAGCGAGTACATCGTTTTTTTCTCCATTACTGTACATGAAGACTTAATTTGAGAATGACATAATTTGGGGTTAGCACTATCTTTCTCTGTAAACTGATGATTCAGAACACCATTCTTTAACTGTGGTTAGTGAAGTCACAGACCATTACTTTCAAACCAGCTGATATTATATTGGAATACTAAAAAGATATGATACTCAAATTCTGCAGTTATTTTTGTTTCAATTAAAGTGTTGATTTCTTACAAAACCTCAAAACAGAAACTAACAACAAACAGATATGTCCATTCACACTAAAAAGAAGACAAAGAATAATCTGGTTCCACTGAACAAATACAAACAGATTATAGACTGATTAAATCTGTCTGTGTTTAATCTCTGCCAAAGCTTAATTTTTCCATTCCATGGATTCAGATGTGTCCAGATCTAAAGCTTTATTAAAATACCCCGCAAGTCATTGCCTTTACACATTGTTTTTTTTATTGCTGGTTCTGTAGTAATGAAAATGTGTGTTAGCTTGACCTAATTGTGAGGAATTGAAAGAGATTTTTTTTGGAACATCAAACTTCACATCTTTGATGTGTGCTTTGTGTGCTGGTTCTGAATAGGGCCTGTGTGTTGGGATCAAGGTTGTGAAATTTCAAAAGGTTCTGTTGCAGCAGGACAGGGTAGGTTTTTTTTTTTTGACATCAAAGTTCCAGTTTATTGATTTGTTATCATATCTAAGTATCAACCTGAACTCAGCTTTTTTAAAATGTGGCTTCTCACAGTTTGTGATTCAACAAGGTTTTTCCAGTAGTGACAGGTTGAATATGATAGCTTCCTCTCTTTAATAAATTAAGCAATTAGAAAATTATTTATTTTTTTATTTGCTCAGATAATTTTGGTCCTAACCCAATGTTTGCTTGATGATCTTATGCATTCCAGTGGGACAAAAGACAAATCAGATGAAAGCTGTAAAGGAGCAAATATATTTTCAAGGCCCTTTTAAAACATGTAGTTGTCATCTAATCCCAGCTCTCCCCTTTCTTCTTCATGTTTTCATACAGAGGGTGACTCCATTGTTTACACCACCAACTCTCTCCAGAGACGCCGGAAAGGACTGGGCTTAACAGGCCTGCGCCCAGCTGGCTCCAGCTCCATCCACTCAAAGAACAAATCGGGCCTCATGATTGGCCCACCACAGGACTTCAGACAGATCTCATCCATTATTGACGTGGACATTTTACCTGAGTCATATAGGCGAGTTCGACTGCACAAGTACGGCTCCAAAAAGCCTCTGGGATTCTACATCCGGGACGGGGTGAGCGTGCGGGTGACACCGCAGGGTGTAGAGAAGGTGAGGTTCAATTTTCTTTGAGCATAATGACTGAGCATCCTGTTGAAATGAGTCCAGTTCAGGAGTAATGGCTGTACTTTGTGTTTGTTCTGGTTTTTACTGCCTAAATACTAACAGCAAGGATGACGTTAGTATTTTACCAATGGAATTTTTCCTAAACTGATAATTATTTTCTTTGTTTAAAAGTGGGAGTTCCTTATAATAATTGAATATGAGACTAAAGAGAGTGTCAGAATATTTGTAGCTTGTTTTTTATTTCCTCACAGACGTTAACCCACAACAGACTGGAAACATTTGTAGGATGCATGCAGTGGGGTTCTGTACATTAGTGTTGATTTATCAAACTGACATTCAGCAAAACAGTTTTTAAAAAAATCTCCACTTTGAAAAGAAAAAGCTTTTTTTTCTCATTAGAAACCAATGCGCAGGAAACAGTCTGCTCACTGACCAGAGTTACTACTTAAACAACACAAGACAATAACACTGTATTCCTCAGGATTGTAATGGTCACTTATTGATGTGTATGACTGTGGTTCAAAGGGAAGAGTAGTTGTCCTTCTGTCACATTTTGATGTTCCTTTGGGCAAGGCACGCAAGCAAATCTAAGCAAATCTACTGATCATAGATGTTTGTATATATTAATGAGACTGGGTGAATGTGACTCCAGTGAAAAGTGCCTTAAGAAGTCAGAAGGAGAAGAAAAGATCCACATCCAAAAGTCCACATTTAATGAGTTACAAACTGACAGAAGTGCATTACCAGTTGTCACTACTCAATGTTTTTATCAGGTTTGAGGCTTCAGAAAGAGTAATTCTAGAGAAAACTCCTTAAACATTGATTCTGTATGTACAGGTGCTGGTCATAAAATTAGAATATTGTGATAAAGTTCATTATTTTCCATAATGTCATGATAAAAATTAAATTGTCATATATTTTAGATTCATTGCACACCAACTGAAATATTTCAGGTCTTTTATTGTTTTAATTTTGATGATTTTGGCAAACAGCTCTTGAAAACCCAAAATCCCTGTCTCAAAAAATTAGAATATTATGAAAAGGTTCTCTGAACGAGCAATAAAAATAATCATCTGAATCAACAAAGTAACTCTAAACACCTGAAAAAGATTCCTGAGGCCTTTAAAAACTCCCAGCCTGGTTCATTACTCAAAACCACAATCATGGGTCAGATTGCTGACCTGACTGCTGTCCAGAAGGCCATCACTGACATCCTCAAGCAAGAGGGTGAGAAACGGAAAGAAATTTCTGAACGAATCGGCTGTTTGCAGAGTGTTATATCAAGGCACCTCAGTGGGAAGTCAGTAGGAAGGAAAAAGTGTGGCAGAAAACGCTGCACAACGAGAAGAGGTGACCGGACCCTGAGGAAGATTGTGGAGAAGGGCCGATTCCAGACCTTGGGGGACCTACGGAAGCAGTGGACTGAGTCTGGAGTAGAAACATCCAGAGCCACTGTGCACAGGCGTGTGCAGGAAATGGGCTACAGGTGCCGCATTCCCCAGGTCAAAGGTCAAGCCACTTTTGAACCAGAAACAGCGGCAGAAGCGCCTGACCTGGGCTACAGAGAAGCAGTACTTTGGACCACTGTTGTTCAGTGGTCCAAAGTACTTTTTTCGGATGAAAGCAAACTTTGCATGTCATTCGGAAATCAAAGTGCCAGACTCTGGAGGAAGACTGGGGAGAAGGAAATGCCAAAATGCCAGAAGTCCAGTGTCAAGTACCCACAGTCAGTGATGGTCTGGGTGCCATGTCAGCTGCTGGTGTTGGTCCACTGGGTTTTATCAAGGGCAGGATCAATGCAGCAGCTATCAGGAGATGTTGGAGCACTTCATGCTTCCATCTGCTGAAAAGTTTTATGGAGATGAAAATTTAATTTGGTCTGGAATCGGCCCTTCTCCACAATCTTCCTCAGGGTCCGGTCACCTCTTCTTGTTGTGTAGCGTTTTCTGCCACACTTTTTCCTTCCTACTGACTTCCCACTGAGGTGCCTTGATATAACACTCTGCAAACAGCCGATTCGTTCAGAAATTTCTTTCCGTTTCTCACCCTCTTGCTTGAGGATGTCAGTGATGGCCTTCTGGACAGCAGTCAGGTCAGCAGTCTGACCCATGATTGCGGTTTTGAGTAATGAACCAGGCTGGGAGTTTTTAAAGGCCTCAGGAATCTTTTTCAGGTGTTTAGAGTTACTTTGTTGATTCAGATAATTATTTTTATTGCTCGTTCAGAGAACCTTTTCATAATATTCTAATTTTTTGAGACAGGGATTTTGGGTTTTCATGAGCTGTTTGCCAAAATCATCAAAATTAAAACAATAAAAGACCTGAAATATTTCAGTTGGTGTGCAATGAATCTAAAATATATGACAATTTAATTTTTATCATGACATTATGGAAAATAATGAACTTTATCACAATATTCTAATTTTATGACCAGCACCTGTAAAGGCTCATCAGCATATGCACATTTATCACAAGGATATCAGGGATATTCACATCTTTTATAATTTGTGTCTTTTTTTACAGGCTCTGGGCAGTTTTTGCTGAACACAAAACACATATGAAGGGCATTGTGAGCTCAATGAAGAGAGCACTCACTACTGTACTCAGGCCATAAATAAAAACATCTCTTCTGTAATGGAAGAAAATGGTTAAAAAAAGACTTATGCTCTTTACGGCATCTAATATTGCATATCAAATTTTATGGTGTCACTGTTGGTTGCAATAACACTGCCCACCTATGGAAGCAAAGATATGTTGAGCATAAGATTGTTTTTTAAAATCAACCAAAACTGGCAGTTTCATACAGCAGATATTTTGTTGTTGATGATGTATTAAAAACTTAGGACATATCTTATCTGTTCTGTTTGTTGACACTTTTTTCTGTCTTCTTGTAGGTTCCAGGGGTCTTCATATCTCGCTTGGTGCGGGGTGGGCTCGCAGAGAGCACAGGACTACTGGCTGTTAATGATGAAATCCTCGAAGTCAATGGCATTGATTTAGCGGGAAAATCTTTAGATCAGGTAAGCTCAGTGAAAATTAAAGTTTTAAAACTCATACTTAAAAACAATTGCATGAGATGCTAACATGTTCCCAAAAAGACTGAGTGTATGAGATGTGAATAAAAAGGTGTATGGTTTAAATGTTCTACACTCTATTTCTATTTTATTGTAGAAAAGTAGAAAATGTGCAAATATAATATTGACAGCATAGCTCAGTGTAAAGGTGCCCCACAGAGTTCAGGCAGAGCAACATAATAAGAACTACCTTCCTGTTTCTGGGTTTAGGAGTTTATTGAAGAAAAAAGTCAGTAGTTTTTGTTCAGTTTTGGTTGAACAAAAACTACAGACTGTCTTGGAAAATGCAACATGAGAATTTAAAACACATGTAAAGGTCCTCTTTTTGTTTTGCGTAGTAAGATAATGTTGATCCACCATAATTTTATGACCACTTTAAGTGAGTTCTTACTTTGTTGAAAATGAAAAACTGTAGTGTAGAAAACCTGCATCCTGGTATTAACACAGATGTTGCTTAGACAGTTGCCACCAATTAGTCTGCTGGACTGATGTGAGCCGAGCCAAATCCACAGAGACAATCAGACTGCTCAAATGTTTTCAGAAAATTCTTTTTCAAAAATTCAGTGCAGATGAAAACAAGTTAACTTTACCTCAGTTCATCTCCTCATAGAACATAGAGTGGCAAAGTGAGCTAAATAAAGTCCATAATTTTTGTGTAAAATCTCTCTTCTTGAAAAGCATCAAAAATAGTTTGTAGCATAATATGCATAAACTACTGACCTCTAAAATCCATTTTTGTATTATAGAGAACATAGCAAAATGTTTTCACATTTTTTAAACTGCAGCTTTTAAGAACTATTGCTATAACTTAATGCTGTTAACCAGCCCATGCTTGATCTGGTAAGAACCAGACCTTGTTTTACGCTATTTGTTTCATCCAGAGGGTCTGGGCTCTCAGCTGCTGAGAAATGATTGATGGGTGGGCCATCACCCAATCGCTAACATTTGCGATTGGGGTTAGTGATAGGGTTAACCCCAGGGATGAAAGTAGGCAGGTACAGTAGGGCAGTGGTCCCTACTGTACCACGGTCTTGACCGCGGACGGGTCAAGACTTAGCAATTTTGCTGCGGGGGGAGCGGGGGGATGTTTTAACTTTCAGATAAGGCTTCTGCATGTTGGTGTTCCCGCTAAAACCTGAATATGCCCAATTTGGGTTGTCTTGACCCTTTTCTCGCAGCCTGTGGGGTTTACCCTGACTGGGGACGAGAATGCAACCTGTTGAATGTGACAGGTAGCCAATCAGAAAGCACGGTGACTTAAGAACAGAGGGGAATATCGGAGATGATATGTGGAAATGTTTATTATTATATGTAAAGGTCATTATTATATATGTTTATGTTTATTGAGTTAAAAATGTTAACTATGAAAAACATAGCTCACCTCCAAATCATAGTGCAGCAAATAGAGCAGCTGCTCCCATCGTCTTTTATCCACCACCTTTTCTTTTTGTTACGTGTTTTATCTCTTAAAATGAGTCCACAGACTATCACTATTGCTTCTACATCGTCATCTGTGTTTGGTTATTCTAAATTCCCGTATACTATGTTGGGGGTTTTACTGGAATATCCTCTGGAATTGGGATGTTCGTGTGTGGTGTGTTGCTCTTGCCTTGGACACACAAACCGATCAAACCTGTTGTACTTTTATCAGCTTTGTGATCACAGAGGTTTAGAGAATCGGCCAACAATTCTTAAATCTTGCCGTCTAAACCAGACTTAAGACTCACAAGCTCTACTCATCTCCTCTCGACCACTGCCCAAACGCTCTCTGACTCTGGTCAGTATGGGAACGTTTACATATCCCTTCAAAATAAGATACAGATGCGACACACAGGGTTTTCCCCAGTGTATTATAAGCCTGGCGGCACGCCATGCTTTACTAGCCTCGCTGCCAGGCTAAGCGTTGCTTGTTTACGTTTCAAGGAAAAAAAGAAAATCGCCTTTAAAAAAAAAAAAAAAAAGACAGTCTGCAAGCGTCTCTGTTGCTCTGAGCATTTCACTAGCAGAGCAGATATATCCTTAAGGATAGGTTAATAATAGATAGGTTTATAGTTTTGCATTTAAAGCCGACAGCGCGCGAACTAATCACACAGCTGGTGCCTCTGTGCTTTGCCTCGCGCGTTGCCGCTGCTTTACCTCAGCGCGCCTCCTTTCACTCAAACTGGACACAGGCTGACCTGTATGGATATTTACATTAACTTACTGTGAGGAATTATGATCCTTTGGAGAACTCTAGGGAAGAGTTTAAAGCCCGCCGCGTTAGCTCTGGTTGCGCACCTCAATGTGAACCGCAGGAATAACTTGTAGCGAATTCAGAGGTGCGCGTTGTGGAGCGGTGAGAATGATTTATCTTTGTGAACAAACAATTATATGCGGCGTTTACATCTCTACGCGCTGCCCAGCGTGTGGCTCTGTGTCTGTCTTCCCTGTAAAGTTTATGTCTGTCGTCCCGGTTGGCCGGAGCGTTTGTGGATAAGCAGCGCTAACCTCATCATGCAGTTCAGCCCGGTGAGGAGCTTTCGGGCTCTCCTCGGAGTCACGCATCATGCTGATTTTATATTGTTTTATTATTATTTTTAGTATTATTTTTCCGGTTACACGATGCATCAAACCATATCAAATGCGTTGTCTACTTAGAGTTAATGCGCGCGCCCGCACGGAGATCTGAGAAACTCGTGACCGTCGGGCACAGTCGAGTCCCATAAACTCGACCAACCAGAATAGTTTCTGTGATGATTAAAAACTCAACAGACATGAAATGGAACAACTACTAAAGCCAAATCTCCCGTTTGTTGCACATCTCTGATGCCAGGTGGATTTGCCACCTGGCAAATCCACTCATTGTGCAGGGCCGGTCCAAGGCTGCATGAGGCCTTGCGCAGACTTTAACTTAGGGGCCATCTAGCTGCTAAAATCATCAGCACCTCTAACAGCTTCTGTGTTAGAGTTAGTGAAATATGGGAGAAGGGAGTAGTTTAATTGGCCAGCCTAAAAAGCAATAAGTTATAATCGCAGTTTACTAATTTGTATTTGTAAATTCAAAGATTAAACTCACAGCATCAGATTGTTGCTATGGTAACAAAACAATCTAACTATGAATATTGTTCTTCGAAGTTTTACAAAGTAATCTTACCAGCTCCTTAAAATCTTGCATTAAATGTTAAACAACTTAAAATCTTTTAATGTATGTATGCTGAAATTGAATCAAGTTTAACAGCATTGATAATCTCAATAAACAAGTGTTACATTTATGTATCTGTGGTCTGTTTTAAAATATTAGCGTTTATGGGGCCCCTGAAGCTCTTGTGGGCCTGACGGAGCTGCTGACTTAATTTGGATTAAACAGAAGTGCAAATTTGTTGTTTTTAGACTAGTTGCAGGTTTAAATGGCATTTCACTGGAGATGTTTTCCTGTAACATATAATTACACAGTAATACTTTAATATTTTCTGTCAACTTAACATCTTTTAATACAAAAACATGATAGATCGCCTGTGGACCGCCTCGATGCCCCCTCCGCCGGGCTTAGCAAGTTTTCTGGGGGAAACCCTGGACACAAATACGAACATTTTACTTTCTTGAAAATTTTAACTCACGATAATGACTAACGGGAGCCCTGAGCTTGTTTCTCTGGAACGAGATGGTCCCATCTGGTAGTGATGAGAGACAATGACATCCGAAGTGTTGCTTATATCCACTTAGTGCTTGGTCTCTACGTGGCGAAGCAGTTTGAAGCTTCATTGCCTCATTAGCAGCCGGTCGCCGCATGTTACACGGAGCGGCTTGTAATGTGGGACTCACCTACCGGTCAGGGATAAATCCATTCTCCTGTCTCCTCTCTGGGCCTTTTCCCCTTTGCAAAGAAACTTTCCAAAGACATCTGATCTGTTTCTTACTCATTTTGCTGCTTGTGGGCTCAGTGGTGGTGCGCAAGTAACCGAGAGAATCCGGTTAAAGGATTTTCAAAATAATAGATCCTCCAGACTTAAATAATACATAAAACGTGAATATTTAATTATTTGTTTCGCGGCCCGGTAACAATTGGTCCGCGGACCGATACTGGTCCGTGGACCGGGGGTTGGGGATGACTGCAGTAGGGTACTGCGTACCCCTAAAGGATTTAGCGGGGGTACGCAGTACCTGCAAGAGAGGGGAGAGGCTGTCTGCTGTAAAAAATCAACTGGTTCACTGTGCAGCCGTGACTGATTAGTTTTTCAAGAACAATCTAAAACACGACTTAATCAGTTAATAAATAACTTTTTTCCCATTTCATATTGTTTCTGAACTGTTCGTGCTTTGCTAGAGCAGCGGTGCAATACATGGATTGCGGAAGGTTTTGAGTTGATCTCAGCATTTGGTGACAAACTGAACGCCGCCAGGAAGCTGAGACCAGCACGTCCTCCTCTGACTTATCAAAACGTTCGTAACTTTATTAAAGAAGAACAACAACAGCAGCAACAACAAAAAATCAACAAAACGTGTTCAAATTGACACAACAAAAATAATAATCTCAGTGATTATTGTTTCAACAAGGTGTTGCGCAATTCTGTGCGTTTCGCTTCCATTACCTAAATAACTAGCAGAGCAGGAGTTTAAAATGAACTAATCAACCACCGCTGTGTTCAGGGAGCACTTATTAATAATCGCAAAATAAATATCAAGCCTTAAAACCTAATATTATAACAGACTGAAGTGATGTTTTTAAAGTAATCTCTGCTCTTCTTGTGGAGCGCAGGTGGTTGCCATGGCAACGGGTGTGCTTAAATGACAGAAAGACGCAGAATAAAAAGGTGCGAGTGGTTTTGAGTTCATCACCTGTACAGGTTGTTTTACCTTTGTTTACCTTTGCTGTGGCGCTTTACAGCCGCTGTAGTTTCTGAACGTTCAATAAACGACAAACTTGGACTAATTATCTCGTTCATCTGTGAGTATTAAGTCATTCACAACAAGCATCAAATACGGTAAATATGTTTCATTAAGTATTTAACAAACAAATTAAATTTATTGTCTAATATTTAAAAATATATAGTTTGGGCATCTTGCTTTGAGCTCAGAGTCTGAGAGGCTTTTCCTCTATCAAATTTTTTGCCTCTTATTTAGTGGAAATGTTGATGTTGATGAGACTTTATCCAAAATTATAACCTTTTTCAACCTTTATAGCTCCACTGTTGAAAATGAGGCTCTAACATTCACAAATAACATTGAAATAAAATCCAGTCCAACATCTGGTTTGAGGTGATTCCTCTGGAACCTGTTGGAGGAAAAATATACCAACTTCAGAAGATGAGCTTTAACCTAACAGAGCTCTGTGGTTCCTCCTATCAGTATGAGAGTCAGGGTGAGGAGGCGCCATGTTAGGAAGATGAAGCTGCAGGATCTTCAGAACAAACAGGTCATGATGCTGGGCTGCTGATTATCCCTCTGTCTGGACACAGGATCAATATAACCAGTTTAAAAGGTAAAATGAATGGTTATATGCCAGACATGGAAAACTGGGATGCACTCCATGCCATGATGTTCAGAATTTAGGTCTCATGGCATCTCAAGGTGTCAACATTGCAGCCAGTGGGCTGAAGGAAATACAGCTCTATTTTGTAGCAATGCAACAGCTACACAGCTTTTATCACTTCGCAGAAAAGTTAATCATCACAGAAACTCCAAAGCACACAAAGAAGCAATTTTATATATATATATATATATATATATATATATATATATATATAAATTCCCTTCTCACCCACCGCGGGTGGTCTCTTTCATCCTCTGAGCTCGGGTCCTCTACCAGAGGCCTGAGAGCTTGAGGGTTCTCCTCCAGTATCTTGGCTGTGCCTAGAACTGCACATTTCTGGACTGAGATGTCTGATGTTGTTCCTGGATCTGTCTTAGCCACTGCTCCAGTTTGGGGGTGACTGCCCCGAGGGCCCCGATGACCACAGGCACCAATGTGGTCTTCACCTTCCAGGCCTTCTCCAGTTCCTCTCTGAGGCCCTGGTATTTCTCCAGTTTCTCGTGCTCCTTTTTCCTGATGTTGTGGTCACTTGGTATTGCTACATCCACCACAACGGCTTTCCTCTGTTCTTTATCCACCACCACAATGTCCGGTTTGTTCGCCATTACCGTCTTGTCTGTCTGGATCTGGAAGTCCCACAGGATCTTAGCTCAGTCATTCTCCACCACCTTTGGGGGTGTTCCCCACTTTGATCTCAGGGCTTCCAGTCCATATTCTGCACAGACGTTTCTGTACACTATACCTGCCACTTGGTTATGTCGTTCCATGTACGCTTTCCCTGCCAGCATCTTGCACGCTGCTGTTATGTGCTGAACTATCTCAGGGGCCTCCTTGCACAACCTACACCTTGGGTCTTGTCTGGTGTGGTAGATCTGAGCCTCTATTGCTCTGGTCTACCTGTGCAGCCAGGATGAGTGCCTCTGTGCTGTCCTTGAGTCCAGCTTTCTCCAGCCATTGGTAGGATTTCCTGATATCAGCCACTTCAGTTATTTGTCGGTGGTACATCCCATGTAGGGGCTTGTCCTCCCATGATGGTACGTCCAGCACCTCATCCTCTGTTCCCCATTGTCTGAGACATTCGCTGAGCACATCGTCCGTTGAGGCTTTGTCCTTGATGTATTTATGGATCTTGGATAAAAACCAACACCATATTTTATATATATATATATATATATATATATATATATATATATATATATATATATATATATATATATATAAACACCAGAGCAATAGAGGCTCAGATCTACCACACCAGACAAGACCCAAGGTGTAGGTTGTGCAAGGAGGCCTCTGAGACAGTCCAGCACATAACAGCAGGGTGCAAGATGCTGGCAGGGAAAGCGTACATGGAACAACATAACCAAGTGGCGGGCATAGTGTACAGAAACATCTGTGCAGAATATGGACTGAAAGCCCCGAGATCAAAGTGGGGAACACCCCCAAAGGTGGTGGAGAATGACCGAGCTAAGATCCTGTCGGACTTCCAGATCCAAACAGACAAGATGGTAATGGCGAACCAACCGGACATTGTGGTGGTGGATAAAGAACAGAGGAAAGCCGTTGTGGTGGATGTAGCAATACCAAGTGACCACAACATCAGGAAAAAGGAGCACGAGAAACTGGAGAAATACCAGGGCCTCAGAGAGGAACTGGAGAAGGCCTGGAAGGTGAAGACCACAGTGGTGCCTGTGGTCATCGGGCCCTCGGGCAGTCACCCCCAAACTGGAGCAGTGGCTAAAACAGATCCCAGGAACAACATCAGACATCTCAGTCCAGAAATGTGCAGTTCTAGGCACAGCCAAGATACTGGAGGAGAACCCTCAAGCTCACAGGCCTCTGGTAGAGGACCCAAGCTCAGAGGATGAAAGAGAGAGACCACCCACGGTGGGTGAGAAGGGAATTTTATATATATATATATATATATATATATATATATATATATATATATATATATATATATACATACATATATATTTATACTTTTGTCATAGTACCCCCCAAAATTTAAAACTACTTTCACCCCTATTCCCAAATCAATACTATGAAGCTTACAGGATATTACATGCGCTGTAAACCACCATTGTCCACTGTGAAGAGAGAAGCACCGAGCTGAATAAGGCAGCTGTTAATGTTAATTGGAAGCGTGACCAATACGGACTGAACGGCTTCCTTCACTTCCTCCTCTTCCATCACTAAAACTACAGACAGACTACAGTTCTGAAACAGCGCACAAAATCAGCATCATCGTTCACAACTTCTCCTTCTGTTCACTGATTGGCAAACAGAAGGAGAATTGGAAGGAATCCAGCCGAAGGAGAGAAAGCCCAGACTTTTAGCATAGTTGTACAGGAAGGTAATAGCCAGGCTAGCTCATGCCTAGTATGAGATGGTTTGTGTACAAGTCCTTGGGTAGAAGACAGACAGGGGAACAGATTGGCATCTAAACTGATTCAGTTCAGTTAGTTTAGAAGAGCTTGTTTTGGTGTTGCTTGTCAGTAAACACAAAGGAAATTCTTAGTCTTCACAGATCCTTTCACTGTTGTAGTGTATTTGTACTTTTTGAGCAGCTTTCTGTCATTTCAGGTCACAGACATGATGGTAGCTAACAGTCACAACTTGATTGTGACTGTGAAACCAGCTAACCAGAGAAACAATGTTGCACCTCGTGGGAGTAAAAACTCGATGGGTCACTCTGGTTCTGTGGGCTCGGGTGGATCCATAGGCTCTGCACTGTCACATGACTCCCCAAGTCCTGCCTCTCAGAGCAACCCTATCACTGCAAGGTAGGACTTCACCACCATCTATACATCTGAGATTAGATACTTAACTATACTGTTTGTTTACTGGAGCCATTAAGTAAGTCTTCCAGCTGCATCCACACTAAGGCCACACAATATACAGTAGATATATTGTTACAAGTGTGTGCGCAGGACTAGTTGGAGTGCAATAATTGTTGACTAACATATTCTAAATGTCATGAACTTTTCATGTTTCATGCTAATTTAATATTTAAACAGTTCAATAGTCTCGGTCGATACTTACATGTGAAGCCAATGTTATCCACCACTCTTTTCTATTGTAGCAAAGGTCTAAAAATCAATCTCTGTCCTCTGTGGCTCTGAAGTGAGGTTTGACTGACAGACAGGCCCACCAGGTCATGTCTGCATGTATTTTGTTAATAATAATCACCTAATTTTTGCCAACTTGGCTACTTTCTTGCTATATTTAGCAACATTTCAGACAAAAAAAAAATTGGTATCAACCAAACTCTGAATCAACAAGTCAGGCTTTTTAAAGATCGGTGATCAGCGATCGGCCAAAAACTGCAATCAGTGCAGAGGGTGCTAGATTTTTCTTTATGAAGTAGAGTTTTTCCCAATATTTTTATATCATAACATCGAACACTCTTACCATGTAGAAAGAAATGTGTAAAATAATAAAGTGAAACATTTGAGGAAACGAAAGATGAGATTTAATTTTTTTCTTCTTTTTAATTACATATTGTTTCTCAGTATTTTCCCACGTTGTGTGTTCTTACCACAGCAGCAGCATCGCCGAGGGAGACAGTTACGAGGAAGATGATGACGGTGATGTCATTCTGGAGAATGACTGCCTGTCGCCCAATAAATACTTCCCAATCACTAACAGCAGCACTCTGAACAGGGACTCTCCCCATAAAGGGCAACACAGCACGATCCCACAGAGTGTGTCCATGCCAAACAGTCTCGGCGCCTCGCTGAGCCACAGCTCCACCATGATGTCCCATCACAACGGCGGCTCCGCACACTCAGTCAGCAGCCAGGAGAGCATGAAAGAAGATGGCAACGTAATAACACTGTGACGCATGTAACCATGGCAACAACTTCTGACTGTGGAACAATTAAGACATGATTTTGTAAACTTGACATCTGATAAGCAGATCATTTACACTGTTACTTTTAAAGGTTCTCCTTTTCGACCACAGACATTGTTGAGAACAGCGCCAGCGTTCTGGACTCTCCATCGCTTTCCAGAGAGCAGAACTAGAATGACGGGTTACATGGAGCTGGGCTTCTATAGGAAGCTTCATTATCAGGTTCTGTAAGCAGAGAGTAATTATGTATTCTTTTATTATAGTGAAGTAATTATGGAAATTATTTTATTGATATTTTGAACTGCTGACTATGAGTGAGAACAGAAGAACTGCCAACAATAAACCAGTTTAGCACCTACTATGCGATCTCTAAGGGAGTCGGTGACCTTTGTAACACTCTGTTTTCACCATTTTTATGGTAATAACTTAATAACTTAGTTCTGGACAAATCAGAGTCATTTTCATAGTTATATAACTCAATGCTTTCAATGTTGTCTTGACATTTTATGTTTTGTTTTCATTTTTGATGCCTAAATTTTATGGATTCTACAGCACACATGACAGAAGTGCCCAGTTCTGCTGTATTAATGTTTGACCAGAAGCTTGTCATTCTCAATGCTCAAATACATCTGTTACTGACCCAGTGACTTGATTGATCAGCTGAGATTTTTTTAAAAGTGGGTTTCTTTGTAGAGGTTATGAGTAGTCAGTATCTAACTTGCATTTGTTAACTCGTTAAACAGCCTCCATCTGGACAACCAGAAGGTTCAGTGGTGAAAATGAGAGTGGTTTAAAGTATGGCTGTCATTACTCAGTGAATGTGTTTATAATGGTATTTATTCAAACAGCTTTGTCATTTTAATCATTATTTTACCTCCAAATGCCATGCTTAATATGCGTTAGGTAACATATCCAGTTTGACAAAAATAAATTAAATGAAGTCATTATTTATGAAAACTATTTAAAAAAAAGTGGCCAGAAATAATGCCCAGTGGTTTGAATGCCAAATAAGAGGAGAAAGTTAGGCCTATATTCAGTCATAAGTGCAACTCTTAATGTTCACACATTCTAAAGGAAATGTGTGAACATTAAACAGGGAAACAGACAGACTGGAACCAAGTTTGGCTGACATACACAGACTGAACACACACACATACACGCACACACACATGTGCACACACACACACTGCAGACTTGGTACACCAAGCCTGCAGTGTGTAATATGAAAAAAATAGTTGTGTTGCCCTCCCTCCTGACATCAAGATCACTGAAAACTCATCTGTTCAGACCAGCATTGATTGATCAACATGTCACATCATTATGCATTCCAGAGTGCTGCTCAGGAAGACCTAGCACCAGCCAAGCACTGGAAGTGGTTTGATTGAAAAGACCTTTGAGAGTTACCAACTGCAAGTAAGATATTGACAGCTCAACATAAGAAAAAACTATTCTGAACATCTAAATATTAACTATAAGTGATGGTTAGTAGAAGGAAGCAGATGTAACACAGTACATTAAGACACTGCTCTCACCATGTCATGTTCAATAGACAGGTTTTTTTTGTTTTGTGAAAACTGTCCCAAAATATTTGATTGTTTGACTTACAACTCAAAATGCACAGCGGCTGTGAGCTTTGCTTGTCTGAGCCTTGAGTGATGCCAGTCTTGCCAAAACTACAACTAGTGTGTTTGCTGCTTTACTAATTTTCATACATCAAAAAATAAAAATTTCAAATTCAATTCAGAATACAACACAGAGTGATTATACATAGGTGGTATATTTCAAGCTTTTGTTTTTGTTGGTTATTATGGGTTACAGTAAAATGGTATAGTTAAAAAAGCTGGTTGTTCAAAGGTTGCTCAGTCAAAAAGTTAGATGAAAGAGAAAAGTACATCCATTATGTGGCTTAAACCAAGCACCCAGTATGCTGCACCATGCTGTGTGGTTTATGATGAGCCTTCTGTCGCTTCAATTACATCTTGAAGAAATAAATTCTTTGAGAAATAAATAACACACAAAACACTGAACTCGCTATAAATAGCACCATTGAGGCCAAAATTATTCTGGTTAGGGTTCCTAGCCCTAACTACATTGTGTGTACAATTATTTGAAAAGTGAGTATGCTAACCACATTCTAATTTCTAGTAGGTCAGCCGTTACTTATATGTGAAAAACAACCTTATCCACTGTCCAGTTCTGCTCTGCTGTGATAAAGACCCACCAGGTCATATCTCTGTGTGCGTGGCTAGTAATAGTCACCCCACTGTTGCCAACATTTTATAATTTTTTTTTTTCTTCTTCTTTCTGTGTCTTTGTAGATGTTGGCAACAGTATGAGCCACAAAATTAGCAGACTGGGATTTTTAGAGATGGGTGATCAGAAAACTGCAATTGTTGCACACCAACCTTTAGGTATATTTTATGACTCCAATCTGGATAAACTTGAATCTTTATGGACTTAGGCACAGCAGGTGATGTGTGTAATGAAAAAGAGTGATCTAGGTATGACAGCTCCTGCTATTAAAGTGAGGATAATTACTAGGCAGCTACCTGTATTACATTTATTCAACATGGGATAAAAATTAGATTTAACTGACTGAAAAAAGTAAAAAAAAAAATACTAAAAGTCTCTCAGAAGGATGCAACACTCCAACTTTCTGAGATATTGAGATACTGTTTTGCTGCAGTCAACAGGGTCGCAGGAAATGTTGAGAAAAAAAAAAAGCAAGCAACGTAACCTCTGGGATGTAAGAACCAAGAAGCTACCAGGAACCCGTTATCTTCTAGTTCTGTTATAGTTCATAACTGCAACCTACCAGGACTGTCTAGAAGTACCTGATGTATAGAGCTGAGAGGCATGGCCGAGGTTAGGAAGGATGAGACCAGAGACCCACTGGACTGAGCCAAGAGACACCTGCTGACAGATCCTTCAGAGGTTTTCTGGACTGATGAACTGAGTGACTCTGGGTGGACCAGGTGGATGGTCCTGTGGTGGATCAGTAAGAGGCACAGAGCTCCACCTTGAGTCTGATGCCAGCAAGGTGGAGGTGAGTATACTAGTATACTAGTAGGGCTGGTGTTACGAATGATAAGCTGGTTGGACCTTTTAAGGTTGAAGATGGATTTATAATCCACTGAACTCCTTCTGGACTTTAGAAGACAGGAAGATGTCTGCATCTTTCAAAAATTATTTTATGCTCCATCACTTGCATCCAAATACCCCTCTGTGTAGTAAAGGCATTAAAGATGAAAAACCTATGGCATGGCCCTTCTTACTTCTTACATATAAAAATAAAAAAGTGAGAATGGGAAAATGTATGTTTGGTAACACTTTATTTGAAGGGGGTTGAATAAGACTGACATGACACTGTCATAAACACCTGTCATGAACATGAATAAGTCTTCATGAATATTTATGACTTTTGTCATAAAGCGTCATTCGGTAAATTATGACACTCTTAATACAAAGTTGACATTATTTAAAATGTCTTTGTTATGACAACTTGACATTAATCAAGAAATCATTACTGATATAATTTTTATATAAAAGTATTGCTGATTGCACTTTAAAAATGAGGTAACTTTATGTTATTAAAGGTAAAGTTTAAACAGTAATGATTTCCAGGGTAATGTCAAGTTGTCATAACAAAGACATTTTGAATAATGTCAACTTTGTATTATAAGTGTCATAATTTACCGAATGACGCTTTATGACAACAGTCATAAATATTCATGAAGGCTTATTCATGTTCATGACAGCTGTTATGTCATGTTTATGACAGTGTCATGTCAGTCTTATTCAACCCCCTTCAAATAAAGTGTTACCGTATGTTTTTCATATATTTGCAAACTAATTCTGCAACAAATAATTCAATAGTAATTTTGTTAATAATTGTTATATATAATAATTATTCATTCATAGCCAAACCAAACAGATTGTTTCAAGATTGTTTCACCACAGCAGACAATAAAGCAGATGGAAAAAGAAATATCAATACCATTCTCTAATTTTAATTAACAGGGTTTTTCATTTTACAACAAGATAAAATTAAATCTGATACATGAAAAACAACAAGAATCACACAACCGGTTACTGACAAACCCAAAGCTTTCATTTAAGAAGGCTGATGAAGAACCTCTTTATTATAAGGTTTAGTGCTGGGATGTAAAGTTGGTGATATTCACTGAGAAGTAGGCAGAGTGACTCATCTCTCCTGGAGATTCTGGATGAAAATTTTCTCCAAAATCAGAATTTTTGGGTTTTCTTTCAGTTCCAATGACTGGAGCATCTGGATACCTGCAAAATACAACACACATCTGATATGGACAATGTTCTAGTATAGCTGTGACTAGAAACATAGCTTAAAAGGATATGACACTCAAGTTTACCTGAGACGTTTAATGTGTTGTCATCCTGGATAAGATTTTTAAAAAGTTTGATGCCTTTCATACACTTTTACAAAACCAAAGAACAGAATAAAAACCAAACCAGCTAACCTATGGTTTAAATAACCCCCCAAAACACTACAGGCACTCTTTAATGCTGCAACTATCAAATGATGGAAGCAGGGGTCTAATGAGTGCATTTCTAAAAACAGTTCATAAAAGCAGTAAAATAGCCTGGATTACCTGCAAAATCCAGGTTCTTTCTCAAAATCTATCAAAAGTAAAAATCTGTCAGTGAACATGTCTCAGAATGACAAGTCATTGTTTCACTGTGATCAAATTGATTAGTCATGTCATATAACAGTGTGCTTTGGAGGGATGTTCTGTTGTAAACCATGGCTAATGTTTTGATGACAGGTACTGGAGATAGTGGGAGAGCAATAGTAAGAGACTCGACAAGATTTACATTAATGCTGTTACTGTGAATTGTTGACAGACCATGTCATTGTGATACAGAAAAGAAATAAAAGCACCGCAGAGCACAAAGAAAAAAAGGTATCTTCCCAATTTTTCCCAGTTTACCCCATGTATTCCCCATGTCTCCTTTCTGGTTCTTTCTCTGTTGATTATGGTTTTTGTTCTCCTCTGGCTCTCTGTGGTTTTTGTAAGTTTGTATTTTCATCATTTTCATTAAAATCTTCTAATTCACTTGATGCCTCAGCCTCCCTGCATGTGGATCCACTACAACCCTCACACATCATGACAAAATGAAAACATAGAAAATGTGGTCTTTAAGAAAAACAACAGATGCTGTGCAGTCTTCATTTACTTTCCATCTCCGTGCTGAGAAAAATGTCTCAACAGGGTTCAGGAATGAGAAGTAGGGTGAGAGGAACTTCATCTGCATCTTGTTGTGGGTCACAAACTCTTGTCTGATGATGTAGGAGTGATGAAAACTGACATTATGTCTTCATCTTCACTCCTCTTCCTCTTCTTCTCTCTGGCTGTTGACCCCGTCCTGATCCTTGTCCTTCCACTGTCAGAAATGTAACATATTGTTGTGCTCTGGCTATATGCACTATGTATGTGCCAGTTGATGGGAAGCACATTTGAGTTATTTCATAAAATTGGATGATCATTGGTTGATACGGTGGCCGACAGGTGCACAGCAACAGAGAAAACATGCAAACAAAAAAGAACACACGTGCACAAATGAAATGCAGCAAACAAAAAAGAGATGCAAACAAAAAAGAATACAACCACAAATGAAATGCAGCAAACAAAAACAGAGACGCAAACAAATGAAATGCAGCAAACAAAAGAAAAGATGCAAACAAAAAGTCTGAAAACGGAAGTGCTCCAGACCACTAGAGGGAGTCAAACAAAAAAAAAACAGCTGTGTCCAAATTTAGGGTCTGCATCCTTTAAAAGCAGCAATGGCGGCAAAATTATTTTTGCTGTTTTACACATAGACATAATATAAGCATTATATAATAAAAGAATTAATACCTAAATAAATAAAATATTAAAGTATTAAAATATTTACTCCTAAATAAAATAATTTATACCTTATATTATGTCTATGGTATTACACTTAAAATTACACAAAATTATTTTTTACAATGTTTTTAGGCGAGAATGTAGATGTATAGATCTCAAATATCTGTTCGGTTCATCAATAAATCACTTAATTACAATATTGCTCCGACGTTTTCGGAGATCTGCTCCCGCTGCATTAACAGCCAGTTCCCCTCGCCAGCTGTCAGCTGGCCGGGCGCTCCAGGTTCGGCACACCGAGAGAAGAACCCATGTCTCCCGGCAAATCGTTTTAAAAGCTCCCGCTAGTTTTCCCCTATGAGTGGAGGTGAAACGCAGATATTAAGCCAGGTAATAGCTGTACAATTTTTTGGTTCACTAAAGTATTTAATTTATTCCTGAGCAAATGGGTTTGACTGATTAAAGCTAAGCCTTGATGCTTTTCATTTGTTTGCATCTCTTTTTTTGTTTGCTGCATTTCATTTGTGCTCGTGTCTTTTTTTGTTTGCATGTTTTCTCTATGAGGGGCCGTTTAGGACAAAATTTACGTTCTGTCTCTCACACACTACCAAAAAGTCCCGCATACTCCAAAAAAGTTGCCTCGCATACTCAAAAAAATTACGTTTTGTCTCTCACACACTACCAAAAAGTCTCGCATACTCCAAAAAAGTAGCCTCGCATACTCAAAAAAATTACGTTTTGTCTCTCACACACTACCAGAAACTCTCGCACACTCCAAAAAAATAGCCACGCACACTAAAAAAATACTAAAATGTCACACACACACAAACGTTAACTTTCTCGCACACATACACTACTAACAGCTCGCACATTCACAAACGTTAACTGTCTCGCTCACATACACTGCTACCAGCTCGCACACACACACACACACACACAGACGTTTATCTCTCACATACACAAGACTAAAGTTGAACACACACACACAGTACTAAGACTCGTTTTTTGAATGTGTGAGAGCGAAACTCTTTTTGAATGTGTGAGAGCGAGACTTTTTTGAATGTGTGAGAGTTGTCACGGAAGAGGCGGGGCATAATTTTTGGATCAAACTGCGCATGCGTAGATCCTAAACCTTAAGTTTCGATTGTTGACTCACTGTATGTTCTATTACTTAGTATATTTGTGCTATATATATTTTAAATATATATAGAACGTTTAATTTTCTTGTAGATTAAATGTGCTATAGAAATAAATGAATTTGATTGATTGATTAAAAATAGCAAAATTGCTGTAGTACAATCTGTCCACTGGGTGCCAGCATTACAGGAATTATTAAGAGGTCTTGTGAGAAATTCTGTTCCCCCGTGAAAATCTGTTCCCCCTGTGACGGGAGCGCGCATTGCAGCCAGAGACGTGGATCCGGTGAATCTGACCATTTTCACGGCGCTTCTGATCGATTTCTCGGTAAAAACTACTCATATGATCATATCAATGTGTAACTTTCAGTTTAATCGGCAGCTATCAAAATAAAAATACATACATAAATAAACGAGGTCCGGTGTGGAGGTCTTTTTTCGCTGTTTTGTGTTATTTTGAAAGCGAAGAAAATCGATCTTTTTTCAGCTTTTGTCTCGTAAGCCTGACAAATAAAAGTCAGTCAACAAACACAGGTTCCCAACACATAGTGTGCATTTATAATTTTTCATTTCTGATGAAGGAGGAAGGAGATTAATATACCTGCAAGATCTTTTATTTTGTTTTCAAAATATTTGCATTATGTTTGACATTTGTCCTTAACATAGTTTAATATAAGGTAGCTATTGAAAGATAGTTTCAATATATTTATATATATTTAAAAACACAAATATACTAAGTAATACAACATACAGTGAGTCAAAAATGGAAAATTATAGTTTAGGATCTACGCATGCGCAGTTTGATCCAAAAATTATGCCCCGCCTCTTCCGTGACAACTCTCACACATTCAAAAAAAGTCTCGCTCTCACACATTCAAAAAACGAGTCTTAGTACTGTAAGATAAACGTCTGTGTGTGTGCGAGCTGTTAGTAGTGTATGTGAGCGAGAAAGTTAACGTTTGTGAATGTGCGAGCTGTTAGTGTATGTGTGCGAGACAGTGAACGTTTGTGAATGTGCGAGCTGTTAGTAGTGTAGTGTGCGAGAAAGTTAAGTTTGTGTGTATGTGCGCGAGCTGGTAGTGTATGTGAGCGAGCTGGTACTGGTGTATGTGAGCGAGAAAGTTAACGTTTGTGTGTATGTGCGCGAGCTGGTAGTGTATGTGAGCGAGCTGGTACTGGTGTATGTGTGCGAGACAGTTAACGTTTGTGAATGTGCGAGCTGGTAGTGTATGTGTGCGAGACAGTTAACGTTTGTGAATGTGCGAGCTGTTAGTAGTGTATGTGAGCGAGACAGTTAACGTTTGTGAATGTGCGAGCTGTTAGTAGTGTATGTGTGCGAGACAGTGAACGTTTGTGAATGTGCGAGCTGTTAGTAGTGTAGTGTGCGAGAAAGTTAACGTTTGTGTGTATGTGCGCGAGCTGGTAGTGTATGTGAGCGAGCTGGTAGCAGTGTATGTGTGCGAGAAAGTTAACGTTTGTGAATGTGCGAGCTGTTAGTAGTGTATGTGAGCGAGAAAGTTAACGTTTGTGTGTATGTGCGCGAGCTGGTAGTGTATGTGAGCGAGCTGGTACTGGTGTATGTGTGCGAGACAGTTAACGTTTGTGAATGTGCGAGCTGGTAGTGTATGTGTGCGAGACAGTTAACGTTTGTGAATGTGCGAGCTGTTAGTAGTGTATGTGAGCGAGACAGTTAACGTTTGTGAATGTGCGAGCTGTTAGTAGTGTATGTGTGCGAGACAGTGAACGTTTGTGAATGTGCGAGCTGTTAGTAGTGTAGTGTGCGAGAAAGTTAACGTTTGTGTGTATGTGCGCGAGCTGGTAGTGTATGTGAGCGAGCTGGTAGCAGTGTATGTGTGCGAGAAAGTTAACGTTTGTGAATGTGCGAGCTGTTAGTAGTGTATGTGAGCGAGAAAGTTAACGTTTGTGTGTATGTGCGCGAGCTGGTAGTGTATGTGAGCGAGCTGGTAGTGGTGTATGTGAGCGAGAAAGTTAACGTTTGTGTGTGCGTGGCTATTTTTTTGGAGTATGCGAGAGTTTTTGGTAGTGTGTGAGAGACAAAACGTAATTTTTTTGAGTGTGCGAGAGTTTTTGGTAGTGTGTGAGAGACGAAACGTAATTTTTTTGAGTGTGCGTGGCTACTTTTTTGGAGTATGCGAGAGTTTTTGGTAGTGTGTGAGAGACAAAACGTAATTTTTTTGAGTGTGCGAGAGTTTTTGGTAGTGTGTGAGAGACAAAACGTAAATTTTGTCCTAAACGGCCCCTCATATTTCTCTGTTGCTGTGCATTTACACCTGTCGGCCACCGTAGGTTGATCTAATGCTTCACACATTTACCTTCGTTAGAGAAATTCAGGATTCATCTGGGAGAAAGTTACCAGTTCAGAACAGATTCAGAGTCTAGAAATTCATAGAATCACAACTTATTCAAGCATTTTGCATGTTAAGACTTAAAAATTTAATTTATGTTTAGATGTTGTGGAGGTTGAGACTATTCAACAAAGACCTGTATAATATTTTGATCAGCATGATAATGGCAATTGAAAAAGCAGGAAAGAGCAGAGAAGACAGCTTCCTCCTGATGAAGAAGACGCTTTTCTTCTTCATTACTTT